>NW_026570677.1:0-19913 GCF_019649055.1 Paramacrobiotus metropolitanus | reverse complement strand
GTAATATGCGCATAAATAAATAAATTAATTCCCTAACGACTAATGCATATTGCATCGCCGTACAAAGCAAATTAATCAGTCTTCGATAATTGGGAATAAGTATGCAACGTTTGCTTGTTAGTGCTGTGAATGGCTATCGATCGTCAGCGTGATGGCGATCTTGTGACAAAATTCACTAAAATAATAAAGTCGTACGAGTACATCGGAACTCTTATGATCATTAGTCAACTGCCATTGTACAAAGTAGATCAAGTATTTTTTGAAAACCTATTTGCACTGAAAAGCGAGCCCATATGTTTCGTGATTTGGTCTCCGCAGAATGTTTGCAGAAAAGAAATTAAGTACTCGTAATGCAAGTGTTAGATACCACAGAAAGCAGAACTAGCAAAGCAAAGCGAATTTAAACGAAAACCATACAAAAAGAAACAATGACACCATTGCTTCGTCTTCTTCTTAGCTTCTTCTTAGAAAGGTCAACATAACATTAGACCTTTTCTAAGTGAGTCATTAGAGTGATACTTATGCTGCTGACGTCGTTCGAAGCCGTATTGAGAAGGGACACTAAAGATTAAAATTACTTACTCAACTGAAATAAATTAGACTGCATCTACCCAGATTTTGACCGACATTTATCATCTCTCCGGCTGTCCCAGAGCAATTTACTTTCGGAAATAAGGCGACTTCCAAAGTCAGAATGCCGACGTCCTAACGACTGCAACCGGTCAAGAGATATTCAGGTGGAATGTTTCCATCGCTTCGCTTGGCGGTTTAATCAGGGCGGTCATGGCGAATTGTGATCCAGTGAGTGGGCTTTCCTTCTGTCTCACTAATAAGCCTCTCCAAGCAAACCCACAGTGGTTCACTTTTTCTTGGGAACCGAAAAATACGCCCAATTATTATCCCGCACGATTCGGCCCACGCTTGATTAATCGTAGGGTCCTGATAACCGTAGAATTAAGCCTCCAGCGTAAACTTTTATATAGCCGGTTGTTTCCATGATCCAATTAATTGCCCGTAATTTTCCAGGCCGCAGTTAAAGTTCGAGCTGGAGCGGAAACGGATACTACGGCGAATTCCCTTGATGGTGGAGTGACGCTGGCTTTTGGACATATGCTGATTATTCAAATCAAACAAGCTATACATTACAGTACTTACTAACGAATCGTCTAGCAAATAATACATTATAAACATTAATATTATTGTACAGAGTACCTACTGCATGACAACTTTTTATCATACATTTCAGTGTTAGGACTGTTATATTTTAACGAAACATTGCTTACTGGTGTACTGTGTAATCCATCTGCATCAGCTGTGATCGTACGTACCGTAATTATCGAATTTGAAGCCCCCATACAAGCCCCCCGTACTAGAGCCCCTAAGGTTGTTTGGTGTTATAAGCCCCCCCAGTAGAGGCCCATGGGTTTAATTAAATACCGTAAACCCCATATTATTAAAAATGCCAAAAGTAAAGATTTTCAGACTTTGATATGTCAAATTGGTTTTATTACTTCGAGAAAATCGAGGTTCCTAAAGTTTCCCGTAGACATAGCATGGAATCCACGGTTTGGTTTGTTTTCACGCACACGCAGGATCCTATGCTTTGTCTACGGAAACTTTAAGAACCTCGATTTTCTCTACAAGTAATAAAAACCAATTTGTTTGGTATCAAAATTCTTAGAATTTTTTTCTCATTCGTTTGAGCTATCGATTGATGGTTTTCGTTGGGAAATGTGCAAGGTGCAAGTGTAAACATCAGCAGGCCGACGGTCAGCACGGAATTGGATGTCTGAGTACAGATAAGTATCTGGTTGCGCGCGGTTTAAGTGTAACCACATTTATGGTGTCCATTGTAAGAAGGAGTGGTATACCAAAAAATTATATCTAAAAACCTAAGAAGTAGTACACCAATCAAAAAAGTATTATTAGGAAAACTTGGGGAAGATAATTAAGGGCCTTTTAATGCTCTTATACCGGCATTAACCAAGGCGTGAAGAGCCATTACGGGCTTAGGCCATAGCAGTGCTGACGTGCTGAGCTGCACGTGCACTTACTTGTCGGCGTGCATGGGCATGACCGGATAAAAAACTTTCCGGCGCTGCCGCTCCTGTTTCACTTGATGACGCTTACCGCGCACTTTGGTTTAACACGTGAGGCCTCATTAACCCCCAAATTAAGACTGCTCATTTCGAATTTTTCGGTTTGTTGTAGCACCTAATTCACGGTCGGACCAGTGTCGTTATCGCAGACATTCACCAAAACCATTATCATTAATTATTGCTTCCTTCGCGGTAATGTGCATTCAGTGACAAAGGTCATTGCACAGCAGTATGCGCTGATGGAGCTCTGCCTCGTTAGGTAAGCGTTAACTTATTCAACGCGCTGTCTATCCACCATTTACCCGGTTACATATAAAAAATGAAGTTTCCCGCAAAATTTGAAGAATAATTGTCGTTGTTCTCGAACTGCATCTCATTTTGTGCATCAGCGAAACAATGCGTAAATACTAGATCTTTAAGAAAAACTACGTGAGCGCTGAAAGCTATTGTACATTAATGTACTAGGTACGCTTTAAAGCTCAAACGATGCTTATTAATCCTGGTTACGTCAGTATACGTTCTACAGCTCATTTTTCTTACCAAGTATCGATACGTCGGGCTTCGCAAGAACTTGGACTTGTGCACGACGATGATGAGCATGACGTTGCCGGTAACGCCCAGGCAGAAGATGACCACATGCATACTGGTGGCGATGACACGATAGCTGAGCGGCGTGGAGGCCACGGCTTCCATGGCCGCTGTCGCCAGGAGCCACTGCGCCAGGGTATCATTATACCACTGGGCCAGTAGTGCATCACCCATTCCCGCCGGTTCACCCAGACCTTCCTGCATCCCGCTAACACATCCCTCGCACACTTGACCACTACCGTTGAACGCTCCGCGAATTTCCTCAGCGCATAACAAGAGAAAAACGATCACGAGCATGGCGTCGCGACAACCTGAAAACCGAACGCACGAGGATATTATGAAGAAGATAGCGCAGTATCACTGCATGTCATGAGCCCACACACTAAGCCGTTCCCCGAAGGTTAATAAACAACGGATGACGCAGACGATGGTGCACATTCGATCAATGCCGGTTGTAATTCGTTTAGACGGTTAGATGCACAGCCGATGGCCGTGTATATCTGTACACGATCCGCGCAGTCGGCGTGAAATGGAGCAATTTGTCTCCCCACTGCGGGATGCGCATCTATGGCTTCTATGGTAGCGGATTATTCTACAGATATGCGCCTGCATATTCCCGTAAAGAAGCATTCAAGGAAATGGACATTCTACAGAGAAATTGAACTAATCAAACCCCGATGCAGTGGATGCGTCGGTGTACAGGTCTCAGTTCGGTGTTACGCTGTGGTGCATGTAATGACGGAATGGATCAGCTGGCAGGTAGTTGCCGCAGCGGAGATGCCGGAGAAGTAGTCATTAGGAGGATTACTTTTGGATGTCTGCTGGAATGGAAAAGAGCATAGAGGTAGACGAGGTTTTTGCAACGATCGAATACCCATGCTTATTTTACGGGGGATAAATGGCAACTGTAAATGGATGGGTATCGATCGATGCCCGGCTAATATCGTCAAAGCGGCATTATGCTAATTGTACCGCGCGAGAGCCTGTGTTTCAACGAAGGCAACAATTGTGTACTGTAATATGTTGCCTGTTAATCATTAATTACTGGCCCGGTAAAAGTATTGCATTCTTATTAGGTATGCTGCAATAACACGCAGCCGGCAACACAGACAAAAAGAATGTGTCCCAGCCCACTCAGTGTAGTCGGCATGTGAATTGACTTCCCAGAACGGGTTGCCCTATTATAATTTGAAAGTACTCTACCGCATATTTCATAATAATATCAGTAAATTTAATCACGTGGATTACATATAAATTTGTTAAACAAAGAAAACCGGTGGCTGTTCACACATTCATATTTTACACTCATACGAGTATTTCACCCTCTCTCATATTTCTCACACTTACTGTATGTGGTTCAGAAAAATTAACAATTAAAGTCTTTTATGCAGATTGAATGCTTGAATGCGAGTCAAGTACCAATTAAAAGCTCAATAAACGCACCTTGCCTGAAGCGAAGATACTTGTACAACAATGTACTTAAAAAATGTGTCAAAACAAATCACTCACCGATATTAATTTCAGAGGAGAATCAGAGCACCATTCAGGCATTCCAGGCATTCAGGCATTCCAAATGATACCATCCAATTTTATCAACCCAGTTGTGGATATGGATGAAATGCTGCTCCCTAACGCGATACAATTATGCCGTATCAAATTTTGCAAACTTTGTAGCAATCACTGGTACCGTAAAAAAGGTTACTTGAATTTTGAGACACTCTACTCGAGTTCAATTTTAATAAGGCAGCAAACCAAATGGTGCTCTGTATCCCGGGCCGCCGGATTTCAGCGAGGGCCTGTTGTCCGCCCATGATCGAACGGCTTGCTTCTTTTAGAGACAAGTATGTTTAAGAAAGAGGAAGTGTCACTAGTGCGCTTATCGTTGCGAACGCCCACCATGGGTCAAGAAATGCGAGATAATATCATAAACGAGTATATATATTTTGTCAACAGAAACGTCGCCTTTCTTTCTCAGCAGATTCACGCACGAATACGTGTAGAAAAGCGAAATGTTCAATATAAAGGTACAGACATCAACACACCGATTATTTTATTACAGTACTCGAACGGTAACCGATATCCTAATAGAATAGCAAAATTTGTTGCATTCAGTTCGTTAGATCGGCAGATTCGGCGCAGAGTGAAGTGCTGTGAATGCGATGCCGTACCCGTATCGTGACCTTTCGACCTATAGATACCGTCCTGTTTTCTTGTTTTATAAACCAATAGATATTTCTTATGAGAAAAGCTTGTTTGCCGAATTTAGATTTTTGGTTAGTTTTTTTTTCGGAGGCAGCCGTAAGTAGAGTATGCTTACGCAGATTTACACTAATTAAAAAAATTTATGGTTAGTTAAGCTTAAGAGTGACGTCCAGTTAATACTATATATTACTTAACTGTGTTCAAAATAAGAAAGAGCTCGATTGCTTATAATCGTTCAAATGCTTTCAGGTCGCACTTCACCACGCTCCTGAAGTAGCGAGGCTATATTATTATAAGATTTTGTACCGGTAAACGGGACAAACGCGAAGTTCTATTATGCTGTACATGCACGAGCTGGTCCCATTGAACGAGACTAACGAGAGATATGCTCTCCGTCGCGAGGGACGCATCGACATCACAGCGCAGACACGGACTGAATCAAAACTTTGGCATTTAGACGGGAAAGCCTGTTTGATAAAACTACTGGGTGCGGGAAAAAGTAATAGTGGTAGCAAAATTTTTTGCCGCGGTTATTTTGAAAATTACTCGTACCTTTTTAATTTATGGGGCTGAAAGCAAACTTAAATTCTCTAATTTTTAATCTCTGTTTGCTACTTGTACTGATAATGCGGATTTTGTTTTTGCGCCATGACCTTTAAAAACGTATTGTTACAATTCGAATCGTAACCGTACGTTAAACAATTGCAGCACTTTTATCTTTGTTTGTCCTTCGAATTTTCCGCTGTGTGCTGGTTTCTGTTAACTTCATGTAACTGTTTTTGCAGCTATACTTAAATGATTACGGCTTTTTTATTTAGTTTATTATTAACATGTACTATAGTATGGTTGTTTGTTGTTAGATGTAAACGTACAAAAAATTTGTCTGCACATCTCACTGCGGCAATTTTCCCTTATCCTTATAATTTAGAGTTTGCATTACTCACTACACATTTCAAAGTTTGCTACGCACTTTTCGTTGAGCAGTAGTAGGATTAATACGCACTGCAGCTTCTCGTGCGCTTTGGCTTGTCCTCGTCCTTTTTGCTGCTGGTTCCTCGTTCTCGCCCGAGGCGCTATTTTGCGTTGTCTCTGATCAGAGTGCGCGGGCATTGGTGAATCGGTTGCGCTGAAAAAGGGCGGTCCTGGAGTAGGGCAACACGGTGGTGGTGGACAACCGGGGCACGGATAATAATACATAGTTGTATAGTACTGCGGTCTGTCTGTGCTGTTGCTGGCCGAAATAGCGCCACTGGCGTAATTGTTAAGCGAGAGTCCGGTGCCGTTGCCGGTGATATGCGACTGACTGACCACCGAATGATGTTGGCCGTCGTTGGTGCTGTTGGAATAGCTCTGGTGGCTGTTTTGTAGGATTCCGGTGGTACCACTGCCGTACGAATTGGCCGAATTACTGCCCGAAATGTACGGATTTACAAGAAGCGTTGGATCAAATTGAAGACCGCCGTTGATATTGTTGTTAAAGGATATTGATGTGCCGGACAGACTGCTTTGCGAGTTGCCCACCGAAAGCTGATTACCGTTGTCCAGCGCCGATGACTGCTGAATGTTAAGGTCAACTTGTCCGTTCGTTGCTTGCCCGTTAGAGGATGCTCCATTGTTGCCACCCGTATCACCTACGACATTGCCACATTGGCATGGGTTAACCATGTCAAGTTCGTAGAAATTCAAAGTTCTTTATTTTCTACTTACCGAATACTTCTGGTGATGCTGACAGACAACAGAGAAACAAAATTAAACTCTGCATCTTGCTACTAAAATACGATTCTACTTTAAGCAATCTCACGAAAAACGAACGGTAAATTACCTTATAGATACATTCGTCCTATTTATAGTAACAGCACTGCACCGAAACGTTCGGCAATCCGCAAAACTGGCAAAAACTGATGATGTGACCCAAATGGCAAACTTGGATGATTTTGATCTGTTCTTTGATCTGTTCGTAATTATTTAAGATTTTCAGTAATTAAGCGCGCTCTTTGTGCCATACCGGAATTTCGTCTTCGTAATATGACACTAATATCATCTGTGTTGTTACGACTCTGATGCGTTAAAGTTCTAAACAGACACGTAAAACCGTTTGGCGGTTGTGTAATGGAAAACCACCGGCAACGCTCATTCGCTGGCCGGCTGTGCATTCATTGCAGTGTTTGCACAGTCGTCAGTCGAGGACTCAAAATGCATAGAATTTACTATTATTATTACTAGTATCTTACCACATACAGTACTGCAAAGTCGGAACTGAAACACGCAATTTGTACCGAGCGCACTGCGGACGATTCGAGGACCTAGCGGTTAAGCGCAAAACTTTGTTTGTAAACATAAAACGTGTACGAGCACCGTAACAGTTTACTAGTTTTTAAACAAATGTCCACTGGTACCACCATTTTTTCCGTTTTCCGTTGCAAAATATAGTTAATATCCTTATGAGTGCCTTTCTGTGTGCATCAGTACATGGGACTATATGCATCCTGCTTCACGTTTACAGCCTTGAGAAACGTTTAATTCAACAAGTGCAAAATGCAATCCGAACGCTTGTAAATTAGCAAAGAAAACAATCAAATTCCCATAGAAAATCTGTAATTAGCAGTAAACTGCTTAGTCTTCCTCTTATCGCATACTTCAAATATTACATATTGTACATGCCACCACTGAAAGGACTCTAAAACCTTAAACCAGTACATCTGGTTATGTGCGTAAGCTTACGGTGTCCACTTTATTGTGTATTACGTATACGCGTAGCTGTGTTGTTCGTGTCGAACTTGCACTTCCGGTAGATCGAGTATGTTAAAAGTAACTGCGAACAGATCAAAGATTATTTAACCGTTTCCGTATTTACCAGTTAGTACGCCGCAACTGAACGCCTGATAGTGAACCATTTGGTATAAAAATCACCAAACCATTCTCGGAAAACGATATAATTCAAAACATTATCATTCTCTCATTCGAAAACTTTCCATCCTTTTCGATATATACTCGTACAGTAATAATAGCGATGCACCGTTTGTTGGTAGCTTTATTGCTTGCGATAATATTGCCTATTGCTCTGGGTATGTATTACGATTTTAACGTGAATTGTGCGCTCTAAATGCGATGTATTTGCAGGGAGCACAGGCGGTTCAAGTGGATCATCCGGAAGCGGGGGAGCGACTAATGGCCAAGTCCAGTTGAACATTCAGCAAGCAACCGCCCTGGACGATGGTAACCACAACTCTGTGGGTCAGTCTCAAAACATTGCCTCCGGCACATCGCTGAGCATCGGAGGCGGCAGCAGCTCCAGCCTGCAGTATGACCCTACAGTGACCGCCAAACCAGCCGCCGCCTCCGGCAGTAACTACGTGAATGCCTATGGTAACGCGCAAACCGGTGTCCTGCAGAACAACCAGAACAGCCAATCCAACAGCACCAGCAACGGGCAGCACCACAATGTTATCAGCCAGTCGCAGGTCATCGGCAACGGCACGGGAATGTCGATGAGTAATTCGGCCAGTGGCAGTCTGTATCTGGCCAATCCCACCTCGACCACGCCCTATCCAACCCGCTACCCTTGTCAGGGCGTTACATGCTACGGTTACGGGTGTACAGTAATTGAGAATGGATATTCCTGCTACTGCTCCTGCCCCTATACGCCTACTTACTATTATGACTACACAACATACCCATCGATGCCATCACCGGCACCGCCCGCACCAGCGCCCCATGCAGTCGATCAGCGACAGAGGAAACCCGCGCCGTCTAGTAACACTAAGGGACGAAACGTGCAGAAAGGCCGCGAGAAAGCACCGGCACGCGGGAAGGCGCAAGCGAACAATGGTCATACGTCAAACCCCATAATTCCCGTTCCAAAGCGTAATTAATATTAGGCGCTGTAAGCATCACCACTAAATTATGCACTACTTCTTTAATGACCTGTGCGGTGCAGAGCAGAATTCATATTGATAATACTATTTATAATAATAAATTATTGATTATGATGTTATCATGGCTGAACTGTTGGGTCTTCGGTCACCAGACTGCAGATTTACCGGCGACCACACAGGCGACAAGCCAGAAAAGATAAGTATGGTGGCTGTAATTAAGGTACAGGAGATAATAAGCATTAAAAACAGCTGCAATCGCTGCCTCCCACTGTGTTGCGGATATCGATGCAAAGTGGTCTACGCGACCGATACTTTTTTACTGATGAATCACAGGAGTGGAATGCGTTATTTCGGTCGTTCCCAAATTTTAAGCATGAACATGCACCACTTCGCTTACAATCGCTCAGAATATTTCCAGCACGTAAGCAAGAAAGAAAGCTCCAAATAAGCTCACAGGCAGAATGGAAATTAAGGGTGACTTTCAAATTTCAAATAAAGGCGACTTTCGAGTATTCAACCGGTTTGCCAGCACTAGCTCGAAGTACCTTTACAACAACTGTATTCCAATGGCCTAAACACACTTTTCGCATACAATTATTCATGCTCCGTATTGTTCGGTGAGTGGAACAGCACAGGAAGTGTTGAAGCGGATGTGTCCACCAGCTTCTTTCTGTTCTGACGACTGACTGTTATCGCCAGCTTTCCAGTAGTGGAAGCAGGCTAGACAGACTTAGAGGATCAGGGAGTGGCTGTGATTCTTGATATTTGTTATGGTTCTTACTTACGTACGGGATAATCCTAAAGTATAATAAGCGCCTAATGTAGCGTCTTAACGTCTAGCGTCTAGAGTAGTCTGTGATCCGGTGTCTTCCTGATTTTATAATCATACCTCATAGCTTTGGTGACCTTGAATTATTTTCCAACCTACACAGCTGGAAGCTTCATAGAAGCTTTCATTACCAAATCATCAGCAGTTCGAAGTGCAATGCAATAGCAACATTGCTATAGTATGTTGTAGTAACATCACACAGATGAAGTTCAAAGGAGAGAGCTTGCCGATGTACTTCTACGTAAGCAGAACCGAACTTTAACACGGTACATCTGCATCGATATTAAGCGCCGAGAGCAATCTGGTTGCTTGTTCTTGTTCTGGCATCGTAATCTGAGTTGAGGCTTGAGAACTCGAGACTAGAGAGCAGTGCTTGTTCATGGTATATGTGTACGAGTACTGTACTTGAGTGTTGTAGTATAAGCGATAAAGCCGAAGAACTCGAAATGAAGCTACCAAATCGCTGCTTATTTGTGAACAATGCAATTTACTTGTAAGCCAAGCAGACGCAGATATATAAAGTTCTGGCAATTTCTGCACTGCTACCACTTCTTTAAGACTGAACAGTCCATCATCCTGGCAGTCACTACGTGATAACGATAACTCCTTCGGCTAAGTATCGCACCATTTTAATTATAAGCGTTTTCCTCCAATTCGTAGAGTACACTGCGGAGTAGATTCTCAAATTGCTTCCGCCTTAGGCACTAATTTATAATAATTACAGTTCTGCCCATTCAAATGTAAATCCATTAAGCTGTTGTCCATCAACGTAGCCACATCGCATGCAGCCGACGATCGATTATGGATCGATCAAGACGGGGGCGCTATCTTTTGAAATGAACGAAGCATGTTCACCGCAGGTTTGGGGAAAAGGTATGGTATAATTCCTAGAAAACAGTTGCGAGGTATTATTAGTTAATCAGCCCTGAACCCAAAGGCAACCGCAACCATCGAATCGTGAAACACGCCTTCTATTCTGCGTTTAGTCAAGCTAAAAGCATATCGCCCCCGTCAGAGCACGAGATTCCCACGGATGTAAGAAACTTTGAGTAAATTTTTAATCAAACACCAATTTATACCGAACGGCGATATTTGTGAGAGTGTTTATTTGTCGGAATAATTATTCTGTTTTTGCTGTTTCGATCGAACAGTGAACGCAGAGAATGTTCATCTTGGTGCCTGAAACGAAATGCGTAGGTACTAAACAAAAAACCTGCCCCAGCCAACATTTTCCACAAACGATACGTGGTAATTTTTAAAGCAATTTTTGGAAAAAGGTGCGACGTAATGAATGCAACAATGTCAAATTATTCCTCCCCAGGCTTCATCCAAAGTTTTACGTACCTCCAATGGATGGCGGCATTTTCTTGCCTAACTTCTCTTGCCGGCAACCTGGCGCTTCTGTATCTGTATTATCAAGTCCGAAGTACTTTAACACCGTTTAGCGTCTACGTAATCAATCTGCTTATTTCCAATATAATCAGCGCCTTTTTCCAGCAAAACCCGTTTCTTCTTGGAGTAAAGTATCTTTTGTCGCCTGATCACTGGCCGCAATTTTGCACATTCTTTCGGTTTGTGTCAACCGCTACCGGCCCGTTGATTCCGCTGTCACACATGCTGATCACGCTGAACAGGGTGTGCGCCATTGCCTGGCCGTTCTTTTACCGTAACCAGCACACTAAGAAAATGGCGGTATTGGCCTGTCTGGGCAGTTGTGTTGTCGTGCAACTGTACGCTATTCCGACGATCACGGTGGACGCTTATCTGTATCTTGGCCAAATGGACAATGTCTACTGCACATTCCGTAATCCAACGCCTGTACAGTCGCAGTGGTTGCCGGCTTATAATTGGCTGTTCTACATTCTGCCGGAAATTGCAGTGGCAGCAGCGTATCCCTATTTCCTTTTTAGGAGACGCACACTCAAGACTTCGCCAATGATCGCTACTCGTGACAACAATCCGACCTTAACTCGATCGAGTAATACGACTTTGCAAACAACACCGCATTTACCGCAGCCTAAACGAGCCGCAGTAAAGCGCTCCACGATTCCCATCACGTTACTGTCGTTGATGACCTTTAGTATTATGATCTGCTGGACGCCGATGAACCTGTATTACCTGGCAGCTCCACATCTGAACAGTCTAGCGTTTCTACAGGTTTGCCGCATTTTGAAACTTATCCACACCACTATCGACCCTATTATATTTGGAGCGGCGGTGCCGGAGCTCAGGACACAGGCTCTTCTTCGTGTACAGGCACTGAAAATGTGGTTGTATAGAAAGTCTTTTGTGATTTGCCATAAACCGCTTGCTAATCACCTCTTTCATACAGATGATCGTAATGCGGGCATAAGAATATCGATGTTGCTATGAATCGTCCTGAATTCATCCGATGATTTCAGTAAATTACTTTTTCTTGTACAAATAAATAAAACTATCATGTTTGCCCTAAAATTTTATAATGCATTATGCAGATTTTATTAAAGCTGCGAGAAGACTAGCATTTCTCTACAACGAACTACATTAATTTTATTGCTGGGTGCTCGAGAGGACACGGGTGTCAGCTGTTCACATGGGTGTCCGCACGGTGTTCGGCTGCGTGCATGGATTTTTATTTGTATGTTAATATCTGAATAATTATTGAATATTTTTGTTGAATTTAACTTTTCTAGTTGTAATTTCACGACCTCCTTTTCACATTTTATGCAACAATGACATATTTCCTAGCCGTTTACGGGACATATTTTGGGGTATGCCACAATCGAAGTACGTTCATCGTCCTGGTCAGGCTGTTGTCAGTCCTGCCGGTATCAAGAAGGAATGGTGTGATGTTCATGGCTCCTAATGCGACCTTCAGATACAGTAACCTCGCATCCTTTTCCGTTCGAAGGTTGCCGTTTCCGGGCCAACCCTTAGAAACAACCGTTGTCATTGATAGTGTAAGCACTGCAAGGCCGCATTCAACAACCTCTGTTTTTGACAACGTTCCTTGATCTACCTTTGACCCTCATCTAAATTCTCTAGATGACCATTTAGCTGCTTATAAACTTTCGTCGTCATACTCCGACCCAAGCTGCAATCGAACTGCCGAGAGATGTCGCGACGGAGCGTTTTAATCAGAAAGTAGTTAGCCGTGGACGTGCAGTCACGCAGCATCAACCAAAACAAAATTCTCATTTTTCAATAACAGGAACGTGCAACTCTGACGCTGACAAGTGATGACGATTAAGTTAAGTAACCTTGATTTTAAAGTGCAATCGATACTAAAACTATTCGAGGCTTTGCCGTAAACCTTCCTTTCCGTCGATCTGTCGGCGTATGGAAGACTTTGTCGCCACAAGATCTTTTCCACGCACGCGCTTCTGGCGCTTCACCCTCCCTGTTGTCCTTTCGCCATACGGTTTCTCCTTACGTGACCTCCTCCTTATACACCTTATATGATAATTATTACACCTTCCTATATGATCTTACCCTGCCGCTGATCACGTAAACTGCGTTTTGGTGTCTGTTTTTGGTGAAAACTCATGATGCTGCTGCTGCAAACAGCCGACAAATGAACTGAGGAAATTGTGAGTATCACTTCATGAGTAAAAGAAATAGGAGTGTCACTTCATTTGCGGAGTAGTTAGACGAAAAATAATACGGTAACTTTGTTTCTATGGGCGTAGTAACTTCTAGCAGGCAGCAAGTGAAATTACAGCGTGTTCACTTCCGTACAGATAAATAAGATTAAAAATTTATTACCATGCTCATGTTCGTTGATGTACAATACTGTATTTCCATGCATCAACTACGTAACTGACGCAGTTTATCGTTTGTGTTATGCGGAGAAACGGAGTTTTACACAGGGGCGTAATATCGTTCAAAGAAGGAGGTGTCAAACATTGACAGGGGGCAATTTTATTCCGGAAAACCCCCGAAAATTAACAGGGGGACAATTTTAATTTTACCAATTAACATGTGGAAAAGAAATGACACGAAGTGTCAAACCCTCCAAAAATCGAAAAATTTTGCCTCGCGTAAAAACTTTTGGACAAAGGGGGGGAGTCATATTCCAAAAAATTGCTGGTTGACACCCCCATATTACGTCCCTGGTTTTACAAATAACATAGTATGCAGATTTTTGAACAACTATGTTTATCTGAATCGCCGACGATTATAACGATAAATTATTCGTATTTTCTAGATCATTTGAATATTGTAAGGGTCAGCCCCGAAATGCTACTGTAGTGTAGGACAAACGAATTGTCTGTGATGTTATACAGAGCAGATACCGTTTAACAACAACGCTTTTCTAAATGCGAAACGAAACACAGTATGTTGTTGTAAAATCACACAGTATCTTGAAAATTACGAGTAGAGGCATATTCTGTAAATCTAAATACATGTGTCTTCATGTAATATACGAAGGACTAATAATTATTTGAAGTGTACTTATTGTACTGGAGGTAGTAATACTGTGTTATTAACAGTGTGCTGGGGGTAGGCACTAGGCAGTATAGTACACAAGTGTGCCCGCGAAATATACAGACAGCTTACTTGCTATTAATGCAAAATCTTATATTAGTGGAATGACGGATGACCAGTGGGTCGGAGTGACCACGCTTCTTTCCGAACGGGCTTTCAAGTCGAAGATCGTTTTACTTTTCAGTTTCCAGCCTCGCTCTTGTTAAGCGCTTTATTTTAAACCGAGCGGAAGCCAGCCGAAAGTTCCGAAAATCCCTTGACCGACATAAGTTTACAACAAAAACGCCAGCATATTCTTAAGAAGCGTTAACTTAAACGCGTCAATTATGCCCTTGCCGCTTCTCCATTCAGCCGTGTTTCAACTTCATTACGACACAGGTCACACAGCTAAAGCCAAACTTGTCCACTTGCAGTTGACACGCGTGCAGGGCCCAGCTGTGGGTCTCTTCGTCGTACACCTCGATGCGGCTGTCACCGTCCCCTTCCCACTGTGCATCCCCTCTAAGAACATAGACTTTCCCATCCAAGCAAGCGCATCCGGGATACGAGCGGTATCGGACCAGATCAGCTGTAATCACAAAGCCGTACTACTACAAACTGGATCTGAAATGGGATGCACATAGGAGCAGTTCCAAGTACAGGTATCTCTAGTGCGCATAGCGCAATCAGCGAAGTGGGCGCGAAAACGATACAAACAACGTTACAATGGTCGCGATGGCAAGCTCCGTAATTTCAATATTACTTCTACAAAGACATAAATAAAATACAAATAATTTAATTCATATTAACAATTAAACGAATATGATGATGTACATTATTTTTGTCAATATTTCGGTCAAGCAGCTAAAAAGAATGGCCGTGGCGCGCCGTAGTATAAGTATACATTTAGCGATTAACGTAACCCATAAATGCGTAGTATTCGCTGTTTCTTTACGCCACCTATCTCAACTCCGATAAATCCACCACCGCATAACGAACGGCAGGTAGTTCCACGACCGAAAACAAAATATCACCTACCTTTCCTCACCCACTGATCGGCGGCACAATCGTACGCATCCACGCGCCTAGAGTAACCCTCAGCCGCTTTACCACCTACACAATTCACCACTGCAGTAAGGCTGGTCATTTTATCATGCTATGCTATCCTAGGGAAAAGCGTACCGATAACAAAGATTAATCCGCTGGGCGCCACACAGCCAACGCAGTCGCTGCGCGCGGTCGGCATGTCGGACAGTCTGGTCCACGTATCGGCAGCGGGGTCGTATGAGAAAGCACACTTACTCCTACCGCCTCCAGCGATGATCCCGCCAAACACATAAAATCGACCGTCGCAAGCCACCATCACCGGACGGACCAGAGCATTGGGCAGCGGGGCGACTGCACTCCAGGAATTGCTTTCAGGATTGTACGCTTCCATGGATGTCAGTGGAGGTGGAGGGTGTGGGCCTCTAGTACTGTAGCCACCGGCGGAGTAAACGCGCCCATTTAGCGCGACAAGGCCCTCCAGTCGGCGCGGTGTCAGCATTGGGGCCACCTTGAGGCACTCGTTTCGAAGGCCCATGTAGTGGCTGTCGCGCTTAACGATATGGGGTCCTTCAGCGTGGGAAATGAAAATCGTACTGGCGTCCAGCAGCACTGCGCGGCAACAATCATCGAGAAAGGGCAGCTCTTCCAGGCACCATACGGCCGGCAGCGATGGACTGAAAATCTCCACGGCACTTCCATCCGAATCGTGTCCTCCCACGCAGACGATCACTTCATGCGCCCCTGACATTAAAAATAATTTAATAATACTGAAGCTCACCCTGAAATCCGCGATTTAACAAAAACGTGAAATAAATAGATCCCGCGTCACTACTATTAGTGACACAAGAGTCATGTTCGGCTTCGCCTTACATTACATGATCTGGTGGTCGCCAGTCAATTGAGGAACGCGACTATGCGATTCGAAACATAGGAACAAAAACCGTTCAATATTATTTACAGTCTGACAGTGGTTTTATTAGAAGGCACTCAAGGCAGCAGTAATCAGGCAAAAAATATTACAAGGTGAATGCGAAGACTTAGTTTTTACAGGGGCTCTTGCAGCAACAAAAAGAGGATCTATTGGTGACCCTCTCCTGATGAGAGGAACGTAAACGGATAAACATAACCTGCTATATGTCGCTCCAATAAAGACTTCGCTGTTTTGGAAGAAACTGATCTTGAAGACCGATTAACGAATCTATGTGGTTCTTACCGCATGAATGGCGTGGTGCAGTTTTCTGCTTTTTGGCGGCGGGGACTTCTAGGTCCACCATTGCGGCCTCGCACGGCGCTCCTGCACTGATAAGTGTCGCCGAGTACACCTTCCGAGACTCGGCGCTCAGAAAGGAAGTGCGGACGTTCTGCAGAACAGCGGGCACGTGCGCTAGTCGTCCGGGACGGTCGTAATTTAGCCAGAGCAGCACTGCCTCCAACACTTGATCTTCACTGAACACCTCCACTTCATCCAATGCGATCAGCACAATCAGCTGCAAAATAAATTCCCTGAACACATGCTAACTGGATAATTCAGGTGCCATATACTGCCGCTGAATACACCGCAATCCAAGTGATTCTGGCCCTGGGCTCATACAAAGCTCATGTAATGCCTAGGGTAAACTTTATAATGCCGTCAGTCAGACTGCACCTGTTGCGCGTCCATCTGCAGAAACTCATGGGTCTGCGCCACACAGAGGAAGTTTGGAATAATTAAAGCCAGTGCTGCGCCGGCCAGAACGGGATTGTGGTGTTGAGAAGCCAGAGCGTGGACGGGCAGACAGTTGGACAGGCACAGGCGCTTCTCCACGAACTCCCAACAAATGCTGGCCACGAGAGTCATCTGTAGGAACTGCGCCCCAATCAAGATGGACTCCACGTTGTCGTGGTTGAGGTGCAGATCCATGGTGTAAGCGTACGTGACCAACCTGCAGAGATTGATCACATGAGGATTTTCTTACAGTATCTATTACTATCTAAATTGGGAAAAAGAATGAGATGGTTAATGCTACACAAAACCAGCATCTTTCATGAAGATATAGAAGCCCAAATTCAGTTAACCTGCGGATTCTAAATACAGTATTACGCCTCGCACTGCCAGTTGGCTGGAATGCCATGACTGATCGCAGAACCTGTTTAGTACAGATATAATATGGTCATGTTGCGCTGCTACTACTCACTCGTTTAACGTGCGACAGTCGATGTCACGCAGCTGGATCACTGGCTGTGCTGATTCTTTCCAGTCGTGCGTGAAGGCGGAAGAAAAGTAGGCGCTGTGCACGGCCACGACATTCCGATGACAGGCAATTCCCTTCGACGATTCTTCGCAATCGCTCCCCTTCAGCTCAACATCGCAGAGGATCCCTCGCGACTGCAGATCACGCAGTCCGCGCAGAAACTCTACAGTGTCAGCCGGACAATCATGAGGCAGAGGATCTGTTGAACTGCTAGATTGCGCCATTGTGTGGGGAACAAGGACGGAAAACTTTACAGTACTTCTATACACGGTATACTGGAAACACTAAACATGTAATTACAACTGACAAGCCGTGAATAGCCCGAGAACGGAGCTAAATGAATGGGACAGCCAGTACTGACACCAGTCAGGAATTTTTTTTTAAGTAGTTCTTAGAGCAATTGTTGGTGCACCGTGCACAGATCGGGATCACATTTTATAACGTGAAGTATGAACTGCAACTGAACTCCAAAAGAAAAACTCAAAGTTTTGATAATTCTGTTAAGTACTTCATTCAGTTTGGGATTTACAACTATGCAAGTACGTAAGTACAGTACAGTAAGTACTTACTAGTACTGTACGACTGTACATGCTATTCGCTATCGCTCAAGCTGTCTGGCTCTGCACATGTTCGTTTGTACAGATGGCAATGGTAATACCGGCTTATAACTGGCTGTTAACGCAGTCTACGGTAACAACAACAGCAGCGCGCAACGTTTCAATTTTATTTGGGCACTGGGTGAAGACACTAGCACCGGAACACGGGACACCGGCGCAACCGGCCCCGTCGTCCTTGCTAAAAACAACCCCCCATCTCCTCTCCAAAGAGGGTGGGCGGGAGGGAAGAACAACTTGTTACACGAGAACAATCTTTACTCCAACACAACAAGAACTGAAAATGCACTAACAGAAATGCACAAACCCTACACATGAAACATCCACAACCAAAACTGCATTGCTTATACAGCATCGAGATATGCATCCCAAGACACACCCTAATGGGTTTTCTTGGCTGGACACTGGTCAACCAAGTCGTCCAGCCTTGCGATCGCCTCCGCTGCGTTAACCG
This sequence comes from Paramacrobiotus metropolitanus, assembly GCF_019649055.1. Classification (NCBI taxonomy): domain Eukaryota; kingdom Metazoa; phylum Tardigrada; class Eutardigrada; order Parachela; family Macrobiotidae; genus Paramacrobiotus; species Paramacrobiotus metropolitanus. The sequence continues at coordinate 1,528 of NW_026570677.1, read as the reverse complement.
GAATTAGCTTTGCTAATTCTATTCAAAATTTTCATCATTCCATCGGAGATGACCGTCGCAGGCTCGCAGCAGCATATCCGCATTTCCTTTTGAAACGACGCAAACTGAGAACTTCAACAATGATCGTTAATCGCTTTAATTACCCAATCTATACTGGCGCAACATGTTACATTTGCGATACTAATTTCAAGGACGTGTGTCGATCGTTATGCTGTATGCATTCGAGCCTCGTGCTTGCTTATCACTGCTACCTTTTTTGTGTTCCACAGAAAGCACTGTCGGTTTACTACATACGTTTATTAGAGCTACAAAATCACTGACTAAAACAGATCGTCCGCATATCTTTTACTGTTCCAGTCACATCGTAATTCGCAAAGGAATATCCCACAGACGTAATCATAACATGATTAGTAGCAGTTAACTCAGTATGACAACTGTGGCCTTGACATTTTACCATTCATTCGCATTTCAACTTCATAACGACCCAACCAAACATATACTTAAAACTTGGCAGTCGACATTCATGGACGTCCCAGCTGTCGCTATCTTCATTATAAACTTCGATGCTCCCATTCCTCTCCCGCCGCTCCGTCCTCACCAAGAACGTACACCTTGCCATCCACACAAACGCATCCGGGATACGAGTGATTTTTCACCAGATCACCTGTCATCCAAAAACATAAATGAAAGCAATCTTTCCGTGAGAATCTGCCGCCGTACACCAAACCCTACATCTACATGGCAGTTCTGACAAAGTTAAAACAAATCCACACGGTTACACTAACGTACCTTTTCTCACCCACTGATTGGTGATGGGATCATACGCATCCACGCGCTTACAGCCTTCTGCGCTGGGTTCTTCCCATTCTTCACCTAAACATTCTCCACCTACACATTCACCAAAAGAATTAGTTAATTTGACCATTATGCTCATAACACACGGTAACTACAGTCCTTAATACGTCCTGTACCGACAACGAAGATCAGTCCGTTAGGTGTCATCACAGGCAGCGCAGCCGAAGCGAGCGGTCGGCATATCGGCTAGTCTGGTCCACGTATCTGCTTCCGGGTCGTACGAGAAAGCATATCTGCCATTGTCCTCATCGCCGCCAAACAGAAACAACCGACCTGCACATGCCACCATCGCAAACCCTTCCAGACCAACCGGTATCGGGGTGACTGCACTCCAGGAATTGCTTTTTGCACCGTAGACTTCCAGGGACGTCAGTAACTCGTTTTCCTCGTCACGATAGCCCCCGGCGACGTAAACCAGACCATGCACAACAGCAAGGCCTCCAACCCGGCGCTGTGTCGGCATTTGGGCCACCTCGCGCCACTCATCACGCAGGCCCTTGCAGCGGTTGTCGCGCCGTACGATATTCAGGCCATCACGATGTGAAACGAGAACTGTATCGGCGTTCAACAGCACTGCCTTGCAGCACTTGGCGCCAATCGGCAGGGACTCTTTCAGGCGCCACACGGCCGGTATCGATGGGCTGAAGACGTCCACGGTAGCAGCATCGCCATA
>NW_026570676.1:0-19955 GCF_019649055.1 Paramacrobiotus metropolitanus | reverse complement strand
GACACAGGTACCAGTTTGCCGGTCAGAACCCTCCGTATCGCACATCGTTTCGAGGATCGAAAATGGCTCCAAGCTAAAACTCAGGAAATGATTAAAGACGGTATCATTGAGCCAACAAATTCGGCGTGGGGTAGTCCTATTTGCATCGTAAAGAAGAGGATAAATCTCGGCGATTTAACCGTGGATTTTCCGTAAATTAACGAAAGGTTAATGGGCAGCAGTTACCCGCTTCCCAGAGTTGACGACATATTAAATGCCCTCGATAAAGCTACGGTCTTTAGCAAGATCGATTTAAAGAGTGGATTTTGGCAAATAAAAATCAAACCAGAAGACCGGTGCAAAACCGACAATGGTTGGTGAAGAGTTCACGTTTCAATACAAAGTCTTACCTTTGGGATGAAGGACGGCGCCTTCGGCTTTCCAGCGCGCCATGGATTTGACGCTTGCAAACATGAAGTGGAGGAACGTATTGGTTTTATTGATGACATTATTGTTCTAGTAAAAACCTGGCTGATCATATGCGTGATTTACAGGAGCTTTTTGCGGCTCCAGGAATGCGGCTGGACCATTAATCCTGAAAAGACAGAATTATTTGTAAATTCAATAACGTTCTTGGGTCACACGGTAGATCATTTGGTATAAGTACGATCCAGAGAAGATCCAGGCGGTTAAAGAATTTGGCCCTATAAAAGATAAGAAAGATATTCTCAGATTTTTAGGTATGGTAGGATATTATCGTCAATTTATTAAGAACTTTCAAGAAATTGCTGAGCCGCTTCAGAAGTTGATTCCTAAAAAAGTCACCTTTGAATGGGGAACGGATCAGTGTAAGGCTGTTGAACAATTGAAGGAGGCCTTGGTGACGGCGCCGGTCTTGGCCCGTTATGACCCGGAGGCTTTGTCGCGTGTTATCGTGGATGCTAGTACTATCGCTGTGGGGGCAGTACTTATGCAATGCCCGCGGGATAAACCAACTGATGTGCCGACGAACTGGCGTCCTATCGCGTATTTAAGCCGCAAGTTGACTGAAACACAGAAAAGACTGTATTTCCCTACTGAGCTTGAAGCTTACGCGGTTATCTGTGCTTTAAAGAAGTGGAAGCATTATTTGTCTGATTATCAGTTCGAAGTACAAACAGATCACCAGGCTCTGGTTTTTCTTAATAATATGCGTGATGCCGCTGGCCGCCTTGGGCGCTGGGCGTTGTATATCCAGCAATTTAACACTAAACCTGTTCACATACCTGGCAAAGAGAACGTTATTGCTGACGCGTTAGCAGAAATCCAGGAGAACAACCGGAACCCGACTCTGACGACTCATCGAGTTTGACTATCGGCAAACTTACCCTTCGCCGGTGATGCCGCGATGATCGAGTGTTGTTTCGCTATCCTGGAGAGAGATTATGTGGATATCCGGGTTTCGAGATGATGTCGGCCGAAGTTAAAGCTATTCCAGAGGAAGACATGAAAGCCTTTGATGAGGACAAAGTGCAGAAGCTAATTACTGACGATAAGGCTTCATACTGGGCTGAAGAGCAGTCTCGAGACGCGAGGATTGTCCGATGGCGGCTGCTCCTAGAAAATAAAAAGGAAAAGATGTCAGAGCACGAAAAATTACACCTAAATAAATTTGTAGTGAAACAGGGCGTTGTTTATTATAAGTTCGAATTAAACCGGAAGATCTATTATTGCATGTATGTACCTGTTCACTGGCGGCTTCAGTTCCTTCAGGATAACCATGATTCCCCGCTAGCGGCACACTTGGGCGTCCTGGCCACCTATAAGAGGATGTATAAATATTTTTATTGGCCTCGTATGTTCGAGTCTGTTAAAAGTTATTGTGCCTCTTGCCCGGCGTGTCTTGCACAAAATCCTCTTGCTACGGCACCGGCCGGCGCTCTCCAGTCAAATCCGACGGTCCCTCCTCGGTTGGTTTGGGCAATCGATGTTGCTCCGGCCATCCCAACGACGGAATCTGGAAATAAAAACATAATAATCACTGTTGATTACGGGAGCAAATATATAGTCGCGGAGGCAGTTGAGAAATGATGCCGCCACTTTGGCGTTGTTCTTTATCGCCGGATACTCACGGTCTTTGGCATGCCTGTGCACATCACCACGGACCGCGGTAGTAATTTTATGTCAGAAATGTTTCGAGAGCTTCTCGCTCTCGCTGGTGTTGCTCATGCACCGACGGCGTCAGGCCACCAGCAGGGTAATGGACTTGTTGAAAAGCGCGTGGGGAAATCAAGAAGGCGCTAGCGAAGTATATTAATGAGCAGCAAAGTGACTGGGATATATTCCTCCCAGCACTTTGCGCGGCATTTAACAGTAAGGTTGTGGAGCGAACGGGCCGCTCACCATTCTTCATGATGCACGGCACCGAGATGCGCTTACCGATAAACTTCCTGCCATTTGAGGAGGATTTCGTAATTCCCGCTCACGTATATGTACAGCAGATGCAGCGTGGCCTTGGTGAGGCCTTGGATTTAGTTAACGCAGAGGAATTTCGCCATAAATTAAAGGACAAAATCCGTTATGACGCTAACATATCCCATACCTCGTATAAGCCGGGAGATCAGGTTCTGGTGTATGTACTTCACAGAAAAGTGGGGAAGAATCCATCCCTTATGCCCCGTTGGACTGCTGGATGGGAAATTGTGCGTCAGTCAGGGCCAGTGCATTATGTAGTAAAAAGTAACCGGCGCGGGAATGTCAAAACTGACACTGTACATGTCAGCCGCTTAAAGCCGTACAACTTCCGCGACGTCGATACTATCTTACAAGACGAGCATTTACCGAAATTACTCGATTGTGTGGAGAAGGAGTGTCCTGATGAATTAGTGGAGGCGCCCGCGCCGCCGCCGGTGATTCCATCCGTTGACTCAGCATCGTCGCGCCTTGATGCTGAGTATGCTGAATATCTGGATAACCAGATGGAAGTGGTTCCATTGCTTAAAACCCGCTCCGGGCGTGTGGTGAAACCTGTAGAAAGACTTGTAAACCAGATGAACGACAAAAAGCGTAAAAGAGACCCGTCGGCTGATGCTAAAAAGCGTATGGCCACAAATGATAGAGAACCGGCTATCCTGAATGTATCCCAGCCGGGAGGGGGCCAATCTGAACTAGTTGCCCCGGTGGCCAGTGATACTCCGCCAATTACTTGTAACGCAATGGAGATTGGGCCGTCACAGCTATCGAAAACTGCCTTGCCTATTGTAGAAGACAGAATTCTCCCAGTCCCGGCTTGGGCACGTCCAATTGAGCAGTTCTGTACAAGGCGTAATATCGATGACGCCTTTGATAAGCAGGAATTCTGGAGGTATCGCCAGATGGAGTGCAGTGACATGATGTTGTGGGACGCCGTTGTTGATGGAGATTGCACTCTTGAGGAATCTGCATACGCGGCCTGGCATCTTCCCTCTAGTTCTGAAAGTAAAGGCATTATCTGCCATTACGGCGAAAGAGAGGATATCCAGAAGAGAATCCCTAAAATTCTGATACCGTTTCAATGGCGTAAAATATTAGCTGAATCAGTACACCGTCGGTTGCTTCATAAGTATGGCAGTGCCATTTCATTTGTACAAAAAACCTTCGGTTTTTCTGGCCTGAAATGAAGTCTGATTTAGCGAAATTTTGCCGGATCTGTACCTTATGTAACCTGGATTAAAAGGCCGAGCGGCCGTGTAAATTTGTACATTTATTTTGTTTTTATTTTATTTTTCAACTTTAAGGATTGAAATTTTACCTTCAATGCATCAAAGCTGTCTGGAAAATTCCCAAAATTGGCTGTACGTACAGATGGAGTGTGCGCGTAGTCGCCATTGGACAGTCCGCGATGACGTAGTAGCGTTCGTTGCTCTTTCGGCATATCACCTGCGTGGAAAAGCTGCTTTTAGCTGGCCGCAAATGCGATTTTTACCTGCAAAGATCAGTGTCATTCATTAATTCGCTCTTGGTCTTGTGCGAATTTGCTCCTTTTCTACACTGATTTTACGCCTAACAATTTCTGATAATGTATCGCCCGAAAGTGCCAGCACATCATTCCTTCATGCATGAGGATACTACGAGTTCCTCGGAAGATTCGGTGCAGGTTTTGGCAGATGTCTTGCCCGATGTTCAGTCGCCAATGTATCCTGATCCTCACGTCGGATGGCCAGAACCGACATTTGAATGGTCCCATCGCATGGTGGATTGTGGCCTTCGTCCGTCTCCGCATGACTATGCTCGTGGAGGAAAGAGTTATATTCCCCCGTCTGGTTTGATTAATTGTCCCTACAATCCGGACGCCGATTATGTGGAGCTGCATCCCGAAACTCGATTGCGTTTCCGCGGCAAGATTTACCATAATGGATCGGAGATGACGTTGGACAAATACAACCGCTTTGTTCACACTCTAGATTTGTCAAAGGACGCACACTATGCATTGTTACGTTACCTGCGGGTGGACTTCCGCCAAGGATGGCTCATCGGGCAAATTGTTTGCGAACTCCGTCGGAACTACGGCATCAATGTGGTGCGCAATCCTGTCGAGTTTCTCACCGCGTTGGATTATGTCCCGGGGGAAACGGGAGACCATGGTGCCGTTGTTACGCTCGTGGACGCGTATAATCAGCATATCGAGGAATTGGTTTCCAATATTGACGAGGACCACCGCTTGGAAGCAGAGCAGCGTTATTTCGATCGTCTGAATGCAGCGGACCCGCGCTCGTCATCCCAACAACAGCAGCAATTGCAACAAAGTCGTTGGCTGTTACATGAAGGACAGGAGAAGCGTGGCCCGGGTAAACTGGATGCTTCGATCGCCAAACGCCACCGTCCACGCCGTGATGACGACGATGACAACATGGACGCTGCTGTGTAACTGCGTTCTGTAAAAACAATATCCGAATTGGTTCTTCGACTGTTTTGTCCTTCCAGTTCTTATTTTTGCAATAGCAACGTACTATTTTATACAGACGGAATTGTCCTTTTAGTTATAAACTGTTTTACAGCATTTTTTATTTTTAGTTTTATAGCTGGTTTTATGGCATAGCCCGCTCCGCTATAAATTGAACTGTTTTGTAGCTTACCTTTAGACTCGGGGATTCGGATTTGTCGTTTTTAAATAAATCCAAGTAATAACAGCAATGTGTCTTGTTAGAAACCGCGATTCCGTAAAAATTCAAACCTAAGATAGAACCTTAAGAAAACTCCGTTATAGAAACGCTAATCTGGATGAGAAATTCCAGTTCTTCATGTTGTAACACGCACGAAATTGGTATCGTGGCAACCGCCCGTGTGTCGTTAAATGTTAGGGCAGTGGCAGTCACATAGTGCACAGCTGTTTCCGGTCTGCTCAGCTGCAGTGTGTCAGCGGTTTTCCTGTTTAGTCTTGCTTTTTACATTTTTAGCTGCAGCTTTTAAATTCTTCAGACTTTTGCCGTCATTTGTTTTGGTTTTAATCTCTGCTCTTTCATACATGGAGATGGAATTTTACAAATCTGAGTGCGGGCGTATGATTTGTGCTGAGCAAGATGAGAAGAAACGCCGTAAGTTCGTGAAATTTTCTGATTCTGTTACTTACGTTTTGGCGAACCAGGAGCACATTTTTGAGTTTGTGCACTTTTGGCGTTCGCTGGATGCTCCATATATTTCTATCAGAGAACTGTGCAGGCTCTCTAATTCGGAAATCATGGCTTTGAATTTTGTAGAACCCGAGCCATTGGATTTTGAGGCTCACGTGGCTTTAGAGATCGAGAATGTTGGTGCGTCGGAAATGCAGATGTATTACTTGAAGATCGGTTTCATTCTGTATCCCGACACTCCTATCCTTCGTGAAGCATCCGAACGCCTGCGCAAGGAATTTGGTTTACCATCCTTATTCAACCCGCCGGAAACTCCGCGTGAGCGTCATCAGCGCATGATGGAACACAACAAGCGAGTGATGGAAGAAGAACTTTGTTGTGTGGAGTGTGAGAATAATGGCCCGGGTTCGTGTGGCCGTATTTTGTACACCTTGGATGATGACGAGCCTGTTCCAAATATCTGGGGATCTGGCAATCTTGAGGACTGGAAGGAGCCAGACTTAGATGTAGATGACTGGTGGGCACAGCACAAGCTGGATTTTAAGGACCCGATGGAATTCTTGCCTGTGGACATGCTGTGGGTGGATGAAGACTTCGGCTCTGATCAGAAACCGAAGAAGAAACGTAAGCACATCGTTGTGCAGCGCCACTCTCTGCGTGGCATTCCCCACAACTACTGGAAGTGAGGATTTTTGCCGATCGGCCGTTCGTATCCTTAAAGCACGCCAGATGATTGATGGCCCTTTTGTTTAAATCTCGTGTTGTTCCCTGCCTTTTCTGCGTTATTTCTTTATGATGTCTCAGTGTGGCACGCTTAATCCAGTATAATTTTACAGCTGCCGCGTTTTCAATGTTTAAATGAGTGTTGTTTTGCTATTCCTCCAGTTGTGATCGAGCCTACAGTTATGGCTCTATTTTCCATGAATTTTGTACTGATGGAATGATCCGTAATTTTATAGGCTTTAAGTATTTTGTAAAAAGGAATTAAAAGCCTGTGGAAGTTACGATGTTGCGTGTTGAAAGCGGTAAATTGTCGAGCGTATATTCGTTTAATATACACACTCTAGCGAAATTGCTGACGGTGCTAAGAAGTGTTGTTGCAATACACACGCTCTGCCGTAGGCCGTGTGTTAGTGGACTTCGCTGGTTACGAAGTATGCGGTCGCCAGCGTGGGCGGCTGTCAAACTCCTATCCTGAATGTATCCCAGTATGAGTTTTTATTTAAATTTAATTATTTACGATTACTGTGATCTAATTCCGCTAACTCTGCTGCCTTAAGCTTTATTTGCGGAATTCGTGATTTGCTCCCAATCGTTCGCCTTATCATGACTCCTCCGGCAAGCGAGAGGAAGAAAGCGGCCAAGCAGGCGCTGGAGAACCGTGTCTCCACATGGACGGAGACAGTCGCTCAGAAGATGGCCGAACGCACTGAAGCCCAGCAGCGTTTCGAGCGTGGGAGAATTGCTGTCAAGGAGGCCGTCTCCAAGCTCCCTCCTAAGATTCCTTAATGTAGTATCATCTGGTGGATTTGTGCAGGCTGATTTTGCCCACTATTGTTAGAACGTCTGGTATTTTGTGCGAAATGCTTGAAACAGTGCTTTACTCGTATGATCTCCTTTGCCTTCATCTTTTTCGTACGCTCATGTCTCTTCTGAGATCTCATATTGTAGATTTAGTGTATCGTTTTATCTTGTATTTTTATGGTTTACGGTTAGTTTTCCCCTTTATTTAGATTGTGTTTTGCCACACGGGTTGTACACTCTTTAGCTGGTACATTATGGTTCTTGCGTTTCATTTTGCAAGGCGTCCTTGTTGTTTAGTTACTGTGCGAGTTGCGAGTTCAATAAAGTCTAAGTAGTCACCGTCTGTGCCGTTTGTTGGTAAATTCTGAACAGTGTAACGCACGACCACACGAGACTACACTTCCGTTGGGACATTGTGTTGGTTTGCAAGTAGCTGGTCACTTAGGCGGGTAGGTCTCTGGCACATTCACTATTGCCTAGTGTTTGTGTACGTTTTTGGTGCTAACGTTTTTCCAATATTTTACGTAGAGCGACCCCGCTAGTATAGTAGAGGCTTCCGTTGCTTCGTCATTGGAGGTCGGAGGTTCTAGTCTACATAAAAACGCGATTTTGTAAATGTCCCTCTTTTTTTTGGTTTTTATTTCATGAATCGTTATATTTTTATTAGTGGGACTTAATATGGGGAATATTGGGTGAATCGCTGTTGAGAGGTGCCAGAATGAATACTGCAAGCTGTGTTATTAGTATTATTTTGGTCAATCACCCTCGTAGGCGAGTGGTCCAGTAAAGTGGACAATACCAGGCGAATCCGTTTACCTGTTGCTGGTCCTGGGTTCCAATCCCTAAAAATCAAAAAGCGTTTTCATAGAACCTTCTTTTTCGTGTCTAAATTTTTGCAATTGGTTGTACTTACACATTCGGTGTGATACCGTTAATTCCTTATTAATTTTCAACGAGCGGCACATATTTGTACAGCCCTTACCGTGCGGATTTCGTTATGTTGCCGTGAGACTTCGTAGTGTAGTGGTTGCCCGTCTTGTCTCCGCTACGACTCAGTCAGTTTAGGGCCTTGGGTTCGAAACCCCCATAAGTAATGCACATTTCTTTAAACCTTCCTTTTTGGATTTTATTTTGTTGTAATGACATCGAATATGCATTGCCGTTGACCGTTGTAATTTTACGTTCCTCTCCGATGAGCAAATTCAAAAATGACTGTCGTAGGACAGCGTAGTATAGTGCTTTGCACCGTTGAACTGCAGCAATGGGGAAATGAAACGGTTGCGGGTTCAAGTCCCTTACAGCTAATTTGCAATTTTGACAAACTTACTTTTTTTCGTTTTATATTCTTGTTATCGTCTTGGGAAAAGTATTGACAATAGTTTCCAGAATGTCAGAATTAAATTCAAAGAGCTGGGCGTAAAATTGTATACACACTCAATGGTTAACATTGCACTTGGCCGTTTGTGTCTGTATTCGAATGACTTCGTAGTTCAGTGGCTATGAATGATGGCCATTCGCCTCATGTACTACCTCCTAAACGGCTAGTCTTAATCTCAGGGTTGCATGCTGCATGTTTAAAAAACTACATTTTTTCTGCCCTATATTTTTGTGCCTTTGTGGGATGAAGAGTTAATGGTTTGCTGCCCTATTGCAGTCAGGTTACATATACACGACATGGCGCTTCCGGTGTTGAATCTAACTCGGCTAAGGCGTAGAGCACCTTGTGGCGTAGTGGCTAGACTGACAATCCATACCGACCCGCTTCTTACAAAGTCTAGCGTTCGAAATCCTAAAAGTTAATCCGTTTAATTTAAAACCCTCTTTTTCGGTTTTATATTTTTAAATCTATATGCAGTATTATGTTGGCGTCGAGATCGCTAATTTTACGTTCACTCCCGACGAGCGAAGTTAAAGTTTAACTCCGCAGATTGTAGTGGCGTAGTGCACTGAACTGTTGAACCACAACAACAGGTGCAATGAAGGTTGCGGGTTCGAGTCCCCTACAACTAATATGCATTTTCTGAAACCTTACTTTTTCGCGCTGATATTTTTGTGGGTACCCTAATGCGAATATTACCGTTGACGGAATGAATTTTATGGCCATGGTAACGGTGAAATCTTAACACTTAGCAGCTGCTTCAGTGGTGAATTTTTATTATATTGTGAATTTTCGTAGTACAGCGCCCCTAGTGATTGCCAAATTAAAGTGAAATGTGGTATAGCCATGCTAGCGTATGGGCAAGAGCAGGATTTAGTTGTCCACCTAGATGCAAGGTTCAATCCTGTGTGAATACAAATTTTGCGATCGTTACAGTTTTCCTTACATTCTTTTTATAATTTGGTGATGCATTTTATGCGTTTGCTCTGACTTGGGAATATTACAATAGTTTTTACTGATATGAGCGCACTGTGGAATTCAGAAAAATTATTCAGTGCTTTTCGGCTATGTTTCATCGGAATCAACATACATATCTGACTGTACTTTCTTATTAATCCATGACAGCACTTTTCAAGTAAAAATCCAAAATTAATCTCCAATTTAAGATCTGTCCGACCAGCACAATTAACGACTATACGAGAATCTGTATGAATGAGAATTATTAAACCAACAAGAGTGAGATTAAACGGAAGAAATAACAGTCGGCCGAATTTTGGAATAAAATTATCAGACAGCCGCGGGAAATTATCAGATATATTACAACTGCTGCTTAGTCCAGATCCAGATTCTCCTTCGCAGTTTTCAAGTTCGCAAGACGCTGTTCCAAAGCCTCACGGATATACGCGATATGTTTAGCATCCATGGTCGCTCGAGCCTTCAGCGTATTTACCAGCGCTTTGCAGTTGTCCATAATGTCCTTTTCGCGCTCAACCTGCTGCAGTAATTTATCGATAGCATCCGGTTCAGTAGCGCTCACTTCAGCGCCAGGTCGTTCAGCCTTCTCCTTCATCTTCTGGCTTTTCTTGTCGTTATCTGTATTTTTCGATCGGGGAACGTATTTAGGACGGCCGCCCGTAGCTTTCAGCTGAGTGAGCGTGATAATTGGCTCTCTCTCAATACGCCCGTCCTTGCTTGCCCGGATTACCAGATTTACGCTGGTGGTGTTGTTCTTCTCTGGCTCGATTGCCTCTAGTCGTTCCATAACCCCATCCACAACTAAATCTGCGTCTTGCCCCACATGGCCAAAGCTGCAATCGGCGACATGCTGTTCGGTCTCCTTGCCGTTTACGATAACCTTCATTGTGCCCATCTTGATATCTGCAAAATACGTCGTTTTAATTGGGCTACAGAAAGTACGATAAATTGCAGTATGTAGCATGGTTAGCCTCCTTTAAAGCGCAAATGTCTATAAATTAACATAACCAAGCACCTACATTACATTTTCCTGACTTTATTACGGGAAATCGAAACTGCTTAGTACTTACTGATAGTTTGGGCTAGAGTGGTGCAGAGACAGCAGCCGCGAATGCTTCGTAGCCACAGGTCGATGCAACTGTCCACGAAAAGATTCCCGTAGACGACGACGATATGTTTCTTTTTAACCAGTTGGCGCAGCCCGCGCTCCAGCCAGTAGTCTATGTCCTGCAGATGTACGTCGAACGTACAGATCCAGTGTTGGATTTCGGTGCGTCACATGGCATATCGGCCGTGGTAAAGAATTACGCGAATCATCCGACGAAACTTGCTAGTCGTGTCAATTACTTTCGTCTCTGGATCGCGGTTATTCTTTACTTCCTCGGCCACTTCGAGCACAAAACGTCCATCGCGGCTCATCTTCTTGAGCAAGATTCCAGCATTAATAGCGTCGCCGAGGAAGAAATCCACTCGTTCTTCCGTGAAATCATCGTGCATTTCCACAATGAATTTCTTGATTGATGACATGTCCACATAATATCCCGTAATGTCAGCCTCAAGGATGCACGCGTGGGCTGCCGTATGCATCACCAATTGTCGACGGTTTCGGATGGTTTCGTTTGGCTGCAGAGGCTCCGCCATGGCAAACTGAACTGATTCGCGAGTCCGTCCCCTCCAGTACTCGTAGTGGGCAATCGCATCCGTCTCGGGCGATGGCAGAGGCTCTTCAGATGGTCCCACAGGTTGTGCTGACATGATGCTCGGATGATTCGAAATGATTAAAATAAAATGCGGCGAACAGAAACAAAATGCGCTAGTAATAAAATGAAACAGAAAACCCGTCACCGCGAAAGGATAAATATTGTTGGGTTCTTCGCTTTTTATGAATGAACAGCTGATATTCTCTATGCTTGCGATGCGGCATTCTGTCACTTGCCAGCCGCCCTGATATGGCAATGCTATCGGAAACTGCGCAGTCTCTGGTCTGTGTCTTGAATATTTCCCAGCCGCGTGTTTTGGTTTTGACTTTCTTTCTTTGAGTTCTTTTTATCATTATGATTTGTTATTTGTATTAAAATTTGGCTTTTGTGGTTGCAATTTGCAAATCCTCAACGAAAACAAGCGGTATTCTGTGTGAACTATGGCAAATATGAAAGTGGGAATAAAATTCACAAAAATCCTCTTGTCGCCTGTCAACCGCCTGGTGGTATACTCAGTGAATTTTGAGTTTTCGGTGTCGGTGCCAGTGTAGATTGTCTGTTGTGCTTTTCTCTGCACTTCAGTTTCTCAATTCTCTGAACCTGCTGGCATTCCTGTTATTCTCCTTTTCCCTTCTTTCGACGATTGATTTGTCACTTTTATGTTTTGAAAATGTCGCCTCCTGCTAAGAAGCCAACTGCGCGAAAGACTGCATCGCGTACACCGCGCCCGAGTCGAGCAACAGCAGGTTTGAGTTTTGGTTATTCTCCGGACAGCGATGAAGCCCGTTCTTCATCGCGTGTCACTCGATCTCGAGTCTCTCGCCGTACTTCCGCGCAACCAGTGTTTTCTGCGCAATCTTCTGGGTCATCGGGATCGGTGAGTGCAGCAGAGGCTCAGCAACCTTCCACGAGTTGGGCAGATGCAGTAGTCAATGCTTTACAGCGCCGCTATGACAAGCAACGGCGACGCACAATTCTACGACGCAATGCTGCTGTGGTTCGCCGCCGTGCTCGCCGAGGATCATTCCCTACCAGTCCTGACGTTGAGATTCGTCAGCCGTCACCAAAGAAATTGCAGACGCAGGCAGAAAGACAGTTGGGTACTCCAGACTTGACGGAAGAAGAACCATCGTCTTCTGAGACTCCATCTGTAAAGGCAAAGCGAGGTATTACCTAGTCTCTATTGGTCTGCTACCTTTTATTGGTCTGCTATTTGCTCAATTCATATCTGGCTTGCTTTTCGCTTGGTATAGCTGTTGTGTTCTTGTCTGTCTATTTGTGCGCTTTACTTCACCGTGATTAATCGGTGTTTCACTGCTTTTAATCACTGCTCCTACTTGCTGTATTGTCTACGATGTAGTTCGGGCTCATCATTCAGCTGTATTACTGATGATTGTACGTTTTATCCAATGACAGATGAAGAGCATCTGCGTAAAGGTGGCATCCTTTATGCCCCGTACAACCCGGATGCACCGCGGCCGGTCTTCAAGACCAAGCAGACGGCTCGCAAACGAGCGCATTCCGGCGTATTTCCAAGAATGGCTGTCGCAAACAAGAATGGTGAGCTGGCTATATCTGAAGCCTATTTTTCTGGACTAAACCGCTTTCATCCTTTTTATCCACGTCTGTATTTGTCGCGCTTTTTATTCCGTCACGGAGCTCTGATTAACCGTTTTGACTTATGTGCATTTACTCGGATGCTTCCTACGGCTATCGCTCTTGAATTACGAGGCCAATATCTCTATCTCAATCCTGTTTTTATTGGTCTATTTAAAGAAATCGCCAATCGTCAGCAGCGTGATGCGGTGGCTCGTCAAGCGGTAGTCGATGCTGGCGTCGTGGAAAATGCTGAACCGCAGCCATCCACTTCTGCTGGACCATATAATTTTCGCACTCGTGGGGAAAAGCGCAAGTACAAGGAGGTTTCGCCGTCCTCGTCCTCTGCGCCAAGTGAAGTTTCCGTTTCGGATGATGGGGAAGATCGTGAGGATCCTTCGGCTGTGTTATCCCCTGAGCAGAATGCTGATGTCGAAGCTGACGAGAATGCAGATATGGTGGTCGATTGTGATGATGATGATGGATCTGATTTTGAGAAAATGGATGTTGATCCGCTGCTGTCTTTGCAGCCAGTTGTCCCTGCTGTGCCACCTGTTGCCGCTGCTGCACGTGAGGATTCACCCGAAATTGCGGAACCAGCAGTTTTTGCTCAGCATCAGCCGCACTCGGATGAACTGTAATGTTGTTGACGTTTGCTATTGCACTATCTTCGCTGTATTCCTTTGGTATCGTTGGTTTCTTCAATTCATGTCATAATGGTTCCTCTCATTTTATATTTGTAGTGTGGTATTACATTTTAGAGCACAACGAGAATTTTTGTCCTTCAATTTTATTTTCCAATTTTACGCGCTGCGCTGAGTCATTGAACTGGTCGTTAGTGTATTATATGTGTGCGGTAGCCGCCAGTGCCGAATCTTTCGTTGTACCTGCATAAGATCTGATTTTCCGATTACGTTGAATTAAAAGGATATAGCGCGAAGCGCTGATTGGTTGCTTCTCTTACTAGTATGGAATCTGCCGCAGTTTAAAATTTCGCTCCCGCAGACAGGTATAAAATCACTTGCGCGTAGTGTGCAGAAATCGGCATTGTGGATTTTTCGTTTCGGCCTTCTGGCACGTTGGATTTTCAGTGTGTATAGACTGTAATTTTGACGCTTTTCTCTTTGCACTTTTAGCGTTAAAGGTCACTAGTTTTTCGTTCGTTGGGCATGCCGCCTATCGATCCTAACCGTGCTTTCGATAAATTGGTAGACGCTATTTTTCATTCGTCTTCCAACCAGCAGCAACAGTATAATGCCGGTTATAATCACCGAGGAAGGGGTGGAGCCCGTGGTGCTTACCGTGGCAACTTTCGTCCGTACGGCCGAGGAAATCATAGGAATTTTGGAGACAATAACTTGCGTCGTGGAAACGATCATTGGCGTCGTAATGGCCGACCTCTGGGCGCACCGGAAGTTATTGAAGTACCTGATGGAGTCGATCACCCAGTTGCTCCAGTGGAAGCTGCCGCCGCAAACATGGAGGTTGACGACCCGGGCAACCAAGCAGCGAATGCACCGAATCCGGTCCAAGGCAACGGAAATGTGGCTGCAGGTGAGCCCAATGGTGTCAACCCTGCTGTCAATCTACATGGCCCACCAGCCTTGAATGCCGTTGTCGTTCCTCCGGCTGTCATTCCACCTGTGCAGGCCCCGGCTAACGCTGAATTTCCCGGTTTGCCACCAAATGTGTTGCCACTTGCTGAAGTGCCGATTGTCCGCGATGCCCGCGACCGTTCTCCGGCTGATCGCCCACGTGCGCCGTCTGCACCTTCCGGTCCTGTTGGGTCTGCTGAGCATAATTTTGTGCCCGGTTATTTGGCCCAGCAGCAGCAGCGTGAATTGGATGCTGATCGTCGACGACAGATGGCTGCTGATGTTTCTCGCCGTTTGGATGCCGCTGCAGCGTCTGGTTCGGGCATAACGGGTTTGTTTTCATTGGCTCCTAGTGCTGGCAAGTAACCTTGACTCACCTTTGCCATTGACCTTGTCTGCTTTCTTGGATCTCATATTGTTACTGGCGTTGTTGTGCCAAAGCTACTTTCACCTTCGTTTTGCTGTTGTTCCTTTACTGGTTTAAATTTCCTCTTTTGTACTAGTAACTGGTGCTCATGCTCCTGAGATTATTCTGGTTAGCTTGTTTGTTGTTGTTGACCTTGTTATTGTGATGTAATCTGGATTCGAGAATTCGTAAGAATACCAGTCAGATAATTCATTGCTCCGTTTCGCTTCCTCTGTACATACAATGCGTAATAATTCGATTACTAAACAAGCCATATTCAACTTTAAGTTTTTAAGTCATCGCTAATAAAGCTTTATGCCGTATTCTGTATATACAAAATACCATCTAAACTCAAACGGCACAGTATTAGTAACTCGTAATCAGCTCTCCTGGATCCTTGGACTTCGCCCTGCCAAACCCGTGGACTTCCGGATGCCTCTTCGCCAAGGATTCCACACATTCACTCATTCGGAATCGCGGCGTACAGTCACATTGGGCATCGGATGGACACGTGGATTGTGCGGTGGATCGGGATCGGGATGGATGCAAGTGCACAATCGCACTGGGATGTTTCGGGATGGATTGTTTATTTTGGCACGGCCAAGCATCGTTCGTAAGGGTGACGTATGGGAGTAGGATCACACGCCGGAGTACGTACTGGATGCTGACTGTCCGCCTTCCACCTGTAACACAACGGATAATCTAGTCAATCTCTTCTGTGATTTGCTGTTCTCTTTTACTAGCGATGTAAATGATGTCATAACGCGAAGTCTATATAAGTTCTTGTGAGGCCTAATATCGGAATCAGTAGTCTGAGATTTACTTCTGAGACTGCTTCCTAATTACAATTTCCTAGCGTTGTGAACTGTGATGTGAATTGGATAAAGAGACAGCAATACTTGTTCCTTCTGGTGTACATGATCGCTCCCGGATTATTGCATAGAATACAGGTTTGCTCGTGACACAATCGTCCTAGCTCTTACCGATCCTCACAGGACTTACGACCGGAAGTTGTGGTTAGTGTGTTCCTGAGGGATTCCTGTTCTTTCGTGTTCCTGAATCGTTCGTCTTATTTCCACCATAGTTCTTCTGTTACAGCTTGAGAGTATGAGTGCCTACCGATTGAGCATTACAGGCGTGGAAGAGTAAAGATTGTTCATGGAGCCTTAACCGGCGTGAACGCTTATACACGACATGGTAAATCTTGTTCCTCTCGGCACCGACTGCGGGCGTGGCACAGTTGAACTCGCGTAGTAATCTGACAAGTGAGAAGAAGGGCGTATTAACCGAGAAGAAATTGGAAAGAAAATGTTGTAAGACACTGGAGAATGGAGAATCTGCCTAACCAAATACACAAAAAATATTCCATTGCTAATTGGCCGCCTATGCGCATACTGTCCCAGATAGAGTTTATCTGGCGTGTGTAAGGTTACCAATGTGACCTTGCAAAAATGTGTATCAATCTATCCAAAAAAGTAGATGGTGCCATGTGCAATGCGATCGCCGTACTAATTTTCGTTATCATAGTAGGGCAAATATCTCCAGGTAAAAAACTAGCATTGTTTTCGCTTAATCAATAACTGGCCTTGAATCGGCCTTTGATTCCTTTACGTGCCCAGTATTACCGCTTCAGCTACTGCAAGTGTGGAATCCTTTGTTTTCTGTTACAGTGGTGCTCAAACAAGGCGAGAATCTGCTGGAACTCAATCATTTGTACGGTTGTACCTACATCCTTGACATTTACGACATTTACAAAGCAAGAAAACAAAAATATATTATTATTTCCAGGCAGAAGTTTGCAACCGTAACCGGTTTATAGTTAACACTATGTGGTTCTCCTGATTGTTCTATTTACCACTCTGGTTCGGTAAAACCAGTCGTCAAGCAATTCGTTATACCAACCAGCTGATTTAATATTGCGACAAATACTGACCGTATTTGTCGTATTTGTACGTTCAACTTGTGCATATTGTCGCCAGCAAGCAATTTGAACAGCTTTATTACTGCTTTATGGAGACATTTCCTCATGAGCGTTCCTGTTCGTTAATTATCAGGCAAGCTCACTGGCTGCACGAGTGGGGCTAATGAAAATGTAAATCAACAACAGTGACTTACTAAGTAGCCTGTAGGCATTGTTGCCTAAACACATTACACAGTAAGTAGTCATTTTAACAAATACGGTAAAACCGTTTCAGTAAACCACTGACCGTACGATATCTTTCCAACTGAATCCATAGAAATGAAGCTTGGTGAACCAGGACGCTTAGTTGACCAAATAGCCGGAGTGTCGAATTCCATTTTTTGGCTTTTCGCCATTGCTTCTTCCTTTACTGAACGCACTTTCACACTTAGGGAAATTCGTTTAGCTACTCCATCCGGATAATGATTTGCTCGACCACAGGAGTAACTGCCGCTGTGTACTGCCGGAATCGCGTGTACAACATGCAAGAAATTTTCACCAGTTGTGCTATTCCACTTTGTGCTCACATTAAGCGCCAGATACTCCTGTAGATTCGATTGCCGCCATAGGCTCAGTTCCTTTCCATGTATATACCATTGTACCGGGTCTTCAAAGCTGCGAGTGGTCAACGTAAAGGAATCCCCTTCCCGAACAAATATTTCCGCTATCTTGTTGTCCTGGATTTCTGCTTCAAATTGGCGGTCTAGCTCCTGGCCTTCCGCAGCTGTGGTAATCATCGCAAGGCATATAATCCATACCGGTGTATGGATTTGCCTGGATAATAGGAAAGCAATATCCATTTTTGGGATAATAGTCAGCGATTTTTTATGGATTCGCCAAATTTACCGCGCAGTGTGCAACGAAAGGTGACGAGCATTTTAGCGGCTTTTGTAAACCGATGGTAATTTCTCAAACAAATAGTACATCGCAGTTGAAGCAAAGCAGGGTTTGCAAATCTGCAACTAACGGAGTAGCGGTTTTGGCATTTGGTGGAAGCACTGTACTTATTATGTACGTATCTTTAGTCCACACTAGAACGGTTGCGGACTTTAGTACAGTATGTGTAAAGTTATCGAGTTGTATAGTACCTAGCGACCCGATCAACCGCAAACTATTTGCATAATTGTTAACAAAGTAAACAAAAGTTTCAGAAACGGTACTTTAAACTACCTGTTTTCCAGTACTGTCTTTGCTTTTAGAGCTGTCTTTTAGGTATCTCCGCTGTCTATCCTATTGCATAGTTTCCTAATGCTGATACCAACTTACGTACTACTTCTCAGCTATGTATTTAGAACCTACCATACGGTACACACGATATTCATATCATCATAATATTACTATTAATATTACTGATACTACTTTTGTATGTGGAACACACCATAGAATTTGATGCTTACACCTATCATCGTTAATTAGTATAATTATTGGTAATAATTATTATTAGATGCTAGCTAGAACAGCAGTGCGTAAATGCGCTTATGTATTGCACTGTACAATACAAGTGCGCTTATTTATAATACACACTTTGCACTTCAGCCCTGGCTAAGTACATTACAGCTGGTGTACTGAATTGTAGGTACAAAATCAAGGAATTTGTCGGCAGTTGCAACTACAAGCATGGTCAATACCGTAAGTTAGTTGAGCCGATAATAATTATTTGCACACAAATAAGTAAAGTACAAGTCGTAGCTGATAACAGACATGCTACGCATTTTCTACCCGAAATTTAAACTTTCTGTAACCTTCAGAAACCAGTAAGCTGCATCTATGAATTCGTTTGTTTTGTACCCATGGTCGCAAACTTGTGAATGAAATCTGCATGATCCTGATATGCACAAACTGGGCTTTAGCAAAATAAGTACATGGCGTCAGTGGTTCTCGTCCACGAACTACGGTAAATCTGTTGGAAGCAATTTACCACATATCAAGCATGACAAAAAATGGCAAAGCTCGTACAAAGGAAGTGTTAGCTGAAACTGAAAGACCGACGCAAAGTCAGAATTTGGTATGTTTTTGATTTACTTTATGGTTCATTCTGACATGCTATGCGGTAGTCGCACCGCGACAACAGCTGCACTAGATGACTAAACCTACTCAATCGGTAAAGTGGGAACATGCTCTGGACTCCGTAAGTGGTACACGAACTACCTGCTTCCGCTAGGTACGAGCGGATTGCTGTGCCTAACGAAAGTTACCGAAACCGAAACACTCATAAACTTCCCAAATGTTTAATCACCAAACTGAACGAGCAACCAAACACAACAGAAAAGAACGAATGAACTTTTTTCTAACCTAGAGTCACACGACCTTTCAGCTAGAAACAAGCCCACAGATTTAGTTGAAGTTAGAAACTTCGAACTGATTAGTTTAACCAGAACTGTGGATGGAACTAACGATCAAATGCGTTAGATAAGAACAGCAAGTCGTACGGCAGCAGAAACAGGCAACACGTATGTCATAATACGTACGTAATATGCACAACCTACGCATAGCGCGTTAATTTTTTATTCGTTTCTTCATGAATTACTTTTATTCTTGGTAATTATTCACAAACTGCTCTTTTTAATTCCTTACAATAACAGGTGCAGTATTTAATTAGTGCCTGCGCTATACTACTGTCCGGTGGCCTTTACAGAGCTTAGCGACAACTGACCTAAATAAAATAAATCGATTCTGCTGACAATGAAATATCAAATTATTGTATTTTATATGCATACTCGCACAGATAAATCTGCGAATGCAACCAACTCCATGTGCAGTTGCACCTTAAAGTTCCGGCCAAAGTGGGCGTCAAACTGCACCACCTATCTGTACTTAAAAGTAGATGCTTATGCTAGGTCCATACTTCAATCGTAATAAGAATGTTCACGACAAATCGCAGTCTTAAAATGAGAACTTCGATTACAATAACCACACTCATAGACATATTTTTTCGAGGATGTTGCATATAAACTTGCAGCAATGTTATACTATACAATTTGTATTTCCTACAACACTTCCCAGCCATTTACTTCGACTGCAACTGAATTTCAGCCTACGCTGGAAGAAGCGATTGGCGGACATACTCGCTTATTGTTATCAACAAGCGAAAGAAAAATTTTTTATTTATTTTATAATATCATTCGAAAACTCACTACAGTACAATACCCAAACACAGTAGATCAATCATGGTCGCCTGTCATATCCAAAAAACCATCACATATAACATAAATGCAATAGCAAACTTCAGCGATAATATAATACTATTCTGAATC
>NW_026570675.1:0-20076 GCF_019649055.1 Paramacrobiotus metropolitanus | reverse complement strand
GTATAAGGTCGTAACCGCCCTTAGGGCAAGCGGGCGGCGGTGTTAAGGTTTGGATGTGTAAAAACGAGAAATTGAAATCATTGGTCTGTAGATGCTGTTTTTTTTTTCGCTTTTTCTTCTTTATCGACAACAGCCAGTATACATAACAACATGCCTGCGCTGATTTACACTAATAAAAATGATCGAATTTAAACATTAAAAAAGCACCCAAAATCGTTATAGCCACTCGTGGCCTTCGGACGTGCAGGCAGTGTACCAAAAACAGCTGCAGCATTTCCACGGATTACAGCTAAACTAAATCGTTGTCTTAAAAAGGCGGTAGATCGAGGTTCGCCTGTAACTTCACGGATCTTTCGGCCGATGAAACGGATCAGCTCGGCAAAAGGCATTCCGAAAGTCCCGAACGTCTCGACTGCCAGCGGGTAAAACAGATATCCCATTTCTTCGATGAAATCGTATGTCCGACGCTTGCTTGCTTCGGCCAGTTGTGCTACACTTCCCGCTTTCTTCGAGCTGGCATGCACATGAGACACCGCCACAGTATCCCAGCAGGTCGCGTCCCACACAAGCGCTTTACCCTCCCGCACAGGAATCAAGGTCATGCCGTCTGGCCGCTTGTTATTGCGTGCAGACAATCCGACCAATTCAATTCATAATTGACCAATTCACATATAGGACGGACTAGCATTCTATTGGTCGATTGTCACGTGGTTCGCTTGCCTAATATCGTCCAGCAGGTGTAGATTGTGCGGACTGATCCTGCATTTGCTGTGTATTTTACTGCTTTTCACTTTTTCTTTCTGATCTTAAAAAGGGATTTTAGATTTTTTTAAATGGTTAAGGGCCCTGATAGCTGGATATTATTGGAAATTGCATCAGGGAATTTTCTCGTTTGATATACAGGCTTGAACCGCCTGATTCGTCCACAGCCGAGTTTCGTCGAGTAAGGCAGCTTGCTCATGGTGGATTTGTTGTTTTTCTGGATGCAGCAGGTTCCGAATCGCGGGGTGGCAATTTAGCTATGCTATCGTTATATCTGAAACCCCAGGACAAATCTACAAAAATGTACGCGGACGAATTTCCGCGAACAGCAGGAAAGCAATGGAAGCGTGCAGTGGATCTTTTTTCTGGGCCTTGCACATCGCCACACTGCACAGTGCACACCGAGCCATACCCATAACGTTTTTTTCTGAGCACAAATGAAAAATGAAAGCAGATTTTGCTTTAGCTGATATACTTTAATTGTAATAATGTTTTGTAATTCGCAAATAAATTTGCAGTCAGCTAATTACCGTGAGGCAATCAAAAATAGTGATCGCACTTTGTTTGACAGATATGTGGAAACTGGAAAGTGGTAGTTGTCAGCAGTCAGCATGGTCCGTGCTGGTAGACGCATTTAAATCTTTGTCTCGCGAATGATCTGGTTGGCTGACTCCTCTACTCACATTTTAGTTGAAACTAGCAAGTTATTAAGTACAGTGTAATAAACAGTATTTTTATGAAACAATATTCAGAATCCTAACGATTTTCGGTAGTGTCAAAAGCATTGATGCAGCTATGTAATATACAGTAATCTACACCTGCTGCGAATGCGAGACGGAAACCACGTGACTAGCTTACCACGTGGTTTAATATGTGAATTGGTCAATTTAGGCGCTTAAGGAAAGTGAGTTGAACGGGTGGCTGAAAAAATCTCAGCCTTCGTTTTCGGTTTATTTCTCATGAATCACTTATCGCATCGCGAATTGTTCAGACTCACTTCGATAAACAATCTTGTGACTAACCAAAACAATAAACCTTGTTTCAGGAAAACAAACCGTGCTTGATAAAAGTAAGGCCAGATGAAACTGTGTAATTATTGTATCCCAGCTTGATGAAGTCAGAATCTTTTCGTAATTCTTTTACGTGCGTCATGTTCGAATACCTTTGACTGGTTCAGGAAGAAAATTGCCATTACATATTACCAACAGGAAAATGTTAGTTGGCACGGTGATTGCGCCGATTGAGCTATAAGGTCAGCAAATTTTGAGAGCTTACTGTAAGAATACAGTTTTTTAGCTACGTACTTCGTTTTTCGCTGTTTTTGTTACCAGTTTTTGCTGCGCAACAGGCGCAACACGAAATGCCGGCTTAAGTGAAAAATGTAGCCAAGGTATTGTCCTTACAGAAACCAGTTTGATCCAAATAAATTCCTAATGCACTGAAGGAAATTTACTTTTAAGCGGATCTCAGTGGATTTTACGAAAATTTGATGGGTTGGGTCTCGATTCTCCCCTGTCCTGGTCAAATAGGGCCACTGAAAGTTGCATTGGTGAACAGCAAAAAAAAACAGGGAACAACTCCTCCATCAGAAACAGGAGTTAAACTCAGGGTCAGTCAGGTTTAGGAGTTCGGCGAGTTTGTCTGAGTAGCGTTGTGTTCATAACACTTTTTATATTGTTTTATCGTTAAAATCGCATGCTGTACGGTACCTTACAAATCGCGGCTAGATTTTTAAACCTAAAAAGCCGGCGGACTTTTGGCCCGCGCTGAGGCGCTGAGTCTGAGTCTGAGTCTGACCGCTAAAGGGCTGAGTCTGACTGGTAAAGGCTGAGTCTGACCACTAAAAGGCTGAGTCTGACTAGGAGTCTTTGAGTGGCACCTGTGAGATGACAAGTACTTCACCGGAAATATTCGCAGACATCATCACATCCTGTGATTAATGCAACCTTAACAGTTACTAAGACGAGAATTAGTATAAAAATGTTCAGCGCCGTGAATACGGAGCGTTAAAAGCAGAAACGGTTATAGTACAAGGTATTGTCCGTTTGGCCACACCAACCTAGTTAAAAGACAAAAAATGAAGGAGCTTTATTTCTACAAAATTTTCGAGTACCGCATGCGTGGCGTAGTTATGTAACACGAAAGCGAAAATGCGGCAGAGAATAAATGCTTGTTTTAAATTTTAATTATTGAGTTTTGCTCTCCTTTTTCGAATCAGTTGGGGTGCTGTCAATTCCGTTATTGCAGGCAATTAGCGTGGCAGATGACTACATGCATACTCGTATATGCCGGCATTTTTAGTGTGCTGACGTTGTGAGTGCCCAAAACAATCTAAACTGTAAATAAAACTAAAGGCACTACAGGTACATGCTTCAAAAAACGGTACGGGTACGTACATGTAAACAATATTCTAAACTTGCGCTTCTGCGAATTCGCAGTATATACCTAAAATTTTCGCATATCTGTAAGTACAGTATCGACGTCTCTAACCAATCTTAATGAACCTTATGCACCATAATATGGCATTTAATTAATGTACCATTATATGGATACGGTCATATTCATTTTATTATCTTTTCGTTTTAAATTAAGATTCTGTAGTTTCCTTTGCAGTTTTGTTTTCACTGAAATGTTTAATTCTGGCATTCCGACAACATATGACTGTAGTGAAGTGGCTATCACTAGTTATAGCGCTAAGTCTATCACGAATGCGCACAAAAAGTAGGCAGTGCCCTGACGCAACCCATTAAAATCCGGCTTGTACAACTCTTATAATAGTTATAAGCGCACCGGAGATGTTATAGTTTGTTATCAGGTCGTACATACAGTTACAGTTATCAGTAATTCGTACGTACAGTGTCAGTACGTTCATACAAAACTTTTTTATCTTCATTGTTGATACGCAATAACTTTAGGTGTTGTTGTTATGCATCTTAATCAGTTTATGCAAATCTGTGAATAAACATTAAATACACAAAATGGGCATTCAGTTTTGCCATCAATGATGAAGACCGTATGGCGTGAATCATCTCAATGATCTCATGCAAGCTCAGTTTAGTACGTTCTTATCAGTCAACTGGCGTGTAAGGCAAAAAGCGGCCTTTAATAACTCAGATAAATCATCGCTGTTTTGACTATTCCTCGCTTGTTGATAATCTACAAAAAGAAATGGCGCCTAAAATTTTTCGACCGTAGCAAATCAAATTTCCCAGGACAGCTGAGAACTGCAGAAAAACAATGCCCTATAAACCGCAGCTCAAACAGTTTCCCATAATTATGTCATTCTGGGCACAAGCATAACGCTGTTCGTAGTTGCCATACTTAATACCCGTTCATTATTTACAACTGTAGCGTTAACCGTCCAACGCAACAATATGCTCACAAATGAACTCGTAGATTCTAAACAGATTAATTGAAGAAGTATTTGGCTATGGATTCGGTAATGAAGACAAAATTTGGTAACACTAACGTCAACGATTTAATTGTTATTCGGATGCAGGACGAGCCGGATGATGATCTATTTGGCGGATGGCCATGGGATGTAGACAGCGACCTGTATATCACCCACGATTATCTGCCGCAAGCGTCCTCGACCCAGCATAGCAACAGGTACACAATAATTATAATGTTATACTCGTCATTCTAACAATACAAACGTATGCTAGGTACAGTAAACGGGTTGCAATCGAAATTTTATTGCATAAATTTGTTAAATTAATAAAATAACTAGACAGTGCATGCGCTAAAACGATCAATAAACAGATTTATTTCGTTGTAAATTAACTGCACATGATACCAACGGGTTTTAATAAACGTGGAAGCAAATTTCTTGCTTTGGTTTGCTATCGTTTAATTTCAGGCGAATCGCTCGCTAATGAGGCGACGTTCCGGCGTCTCAGACCTATTTTATTATTTCGGATCAATTTTAAAGCAGGTTGACTAGTAGTCTAAAAGAAGCAGGATTGCAAATTGATTGATTAGAACTGCAAAGTTGTAATAATGTCTTTTGTGCTTTTGAATAACTTTCTGATGGTCTACATGCAAGTTAGTTTCTGATGGTCTACATGCAAGTTAGTAGCTACCAATTACTCTGCCGAATTATTACTTACACTAAAACCTTAACAATTTGCACTAAATTTCCTTGACAACTACGATTTCGTTGTCGTCGTCATCGTCGTCGCTTAAACCGTCTTTATTATCGTACTCCTACCTAATTATAAATATTTTTATTACTATTTACTAATTTACTACTGCGCAGAAACCGCTTAGTCTGTGTTTAAACGAATGGCCGTGGAAAAACGGGAGCTTCTTGTTTCCTTTACTCATTAAAGTTGCCGGCAGTAATTCGATCGCGTATTTAATTGCACATATATCACAAGCCTAGTAGTCGACCGCCTATCTTGTTGGACTTCGGTCATATTGTCGTACATGCGGAAAGGGCATAAGTATACCTTCAAAAAAAAAAAAACACAGCCGGTACTTTGCGATTGCTTTATGCGGCTAGTTGTTTCGAAAACGGCTCGGTTTACATGTTCAGCAATGCATTAATCAGGTGACAGACAGAACATTTTGTGCAAAGTACGGTAATTCATTCACGCAGAGTTACAATGGAGGCTATAACACTGCAACAGACAGATCGTATGCAGCAGCTCGCAAACGCGAGCGCCAGCTTTATTTTAACGCGCAATGGCGCTAACCGGCTCGGGCAGAGCAAGACGTTCAACAGAACCAGACTAAGAGAATTCTAAACAGGTAGACAGCAAGCACATCTCTAGGAAGGCGCCAATCCTCTGCTTCGACTGATCTCCTGTCTCCTTCCATTTGGCACGATTGGTGCTGCGGACATCACAGGCCTTTCAGTCCAAGCCGTTACTGAGTAGCCAGGGTATTGTGCTCCTCCATCTCCCGTGCCCGTCTCCGTGGTGGTATTGCTGCCTCAGCCAAGCACTTCGCACACAGGCCTTGCGGGCCGTGCACTCGCAGCCTGAACTCAGAGTGGTCACCCATCTAAGTCCAAACCGCGCTCGATGTAGACTATCTTTCAAAACCCGAAGGTTTATCCATCTAGCCACAACGAGTGTGCAGTATCTGTGCACGGTCATGTAGCAAGCGCTATTAACTGAAATTCAACGTCATAAAGAATTCAATGTGCCAGCTGAACAACATCCTTGTGGTTAACTTAATGCAATCGTGTCCTTTAATGCAATGGTGTCCTTTAATGCCCCTGCCATTTTCTAGCCATCTTCCGTGAGGCATTTAAGATTGACCGCATTTAAATGTATATGTAGGTGCACCAAGCCCCACCCATCTAAATGCATGTTACGTGTTACAACATTGTGGGGTGGAGCGCCGTAATACGCTGTTTGGAGTAAGCTATACACATATATTATTCGCTGTTCGCTGTTTGGAGTAAGCTATACACATATATTATTCGCTGTTCTTTATCGTGCTCTGTCTCCTGACCGGCTTGTAGTACATACAGTATATGTAGTTATGAAACACATGTAATAATAATAATGTAGCACATGTAGAGTAATAATTATGATATATAAATATACAATGTACAATTACAGTAGTGTTGTTGACCTATCGTGAATGTACAGTGTGAAGCTTCAAACCAATAAAAAACGTGGGTATAAACAACAGGCGTCTTCAGTACCGCATCAGATGCTCAGATGCCTCGTTGCCTGCTTTGAGCAAGAAACAGTGACCGCTGACCGGTTCAATTTGGACAAAGTTTAGCACGAGTACGTAGTAGACGAAGAGCGTTGCTAAATTTTCAGTAACTGCTCCGCTAATTTTTAATAACTGGTTAAATCTTATTTGGATCGAGGACAATATTATATACAGTAGTGTCGCTCGCGATATTCAGTATCTAGACTTGGTCAGTGGGTTGTGTAATTCTTTGAATATTACCGTTCAGTCGGTAGCACTGAATGCCGAACGATCCACAGAGATCACTTGGTCCTACGTACCCAAGTTAACCGAGCAGGGGCACTTCTAGTAAAAACAGGTTTTGTAACTTCCGTTCATTCAGCAGCCCTGATCAGTGATCCTTAAACACAGTTACGGACTATAGGTTGACTCTTTCTGGATTTCGATAATTTCAGAACCAATGTGTGCAAAAATATGCATTTCGCACAGAGTCGAAACATCTTATGACGTTTGCAGTTACACGGAATGTCTGTTCAACCCGGTACAGGTAAAACTGGACTGCAAAATTTTTTTTTAATATTACTTTGTCATTGCACCTTTAGAATTTTTGGTTGCTGTCCTGAAACCATTCCTGATCCCTTTATTTACCAGACTTGTTCGGTTGACAGACGTTTGATTTTCCACGGTTTCTGTTACTTTGCCAGCAAAAGTATTAGCAATAGTACTGTGCTGGGCAATGGTAACGCATTTATCCTGTCTCAGCCATCAACACTAACAGGAGGCCAAATAACTTCAGTTCATTCAATAGATCTGATCGGTGTCAAGAACGTTTCTGGTTACGTTTTTGCAAATGTTACGAGTACAGAAAAAAGCACGGCAAATAACACTACATTTGTGTTGAACTATCCCGGCAGATAGCACTACCTTCGTGTGTATCCCTGGGAAAGTTCGCTTACACTATATGAGAGCCAGCAAAAACGAAAGGTCCTAACATTTAAATATATCAGTTTAGTAGCGTGTAATTTAGCACTATGTATGTCAAATTTTTCCGAAATATGATCTTTCGGTACGAGTATAATATATGATTAATGACAAAACCGTATATATGCAGTCAGCATTGTAATAACAGATAACTTTTATAAAACCTTTAAATCAGATGAACGAAAGACTTTCGTGATGTCATGATTGTCCTTTCACAGACACTTTCGTGAAATAATTACTTATGGACTAGATTGTGCAGCTACCAATTGATTCGTTAACTCAAAAAATTGTAATAATAGATATCTGTTGTAAAAAATTATCTGCACCAATTTTATCAATCACCGCCTTTCAGTTCTAGCACGGATGCACGGGAGTCAACACTTAAGGATACTCGTACAGATGTCACTGCAATACCGTCATCATCCAATAAGTAAGTCGGACGCTGTAATAATAGATAATTTTGTTCGCCGCAACAAAACTAAACGGACTTCCAATTAAGTTTGACCGAAAATATTGATCGTTATCATTGAGCGTTTAGCGTCATAAGTTAATTAAACTCAATAATTACAGTCGGACGATCGCAAGCTTATCACAACTTATGACAAACGAATGGTTTTCGCTCGTACAACAATAATTATTCAGAAAAACGTTCATGCTAAATGCATATGATTATGGTTCGTAAGCGTACGCATTTATACATGAGGAATGAGCTTGGGAAGGGAAGGAACCAAATAGGAAAGTGGACCGGTAATGGCGTTGTTTCGCCTTGTTTTCTGACACGCCTTCTTGCTTTTCCGCCTTGTTTTCTCACGTCTTGGAGCCAATTTATTTTAATATATCGGCGTTAAGATCAGTTAGTTATAGAATGTCCTAACACAAAGGTGCTTGCGGGTGCGCTAATGCTATAACTTTGGTACTCGTACAGGTGCAGGATTTTAGTATCATTCACCGAAGCAGGGTCCCTTAACATTTCCATTGTTTTACAGGCGAAAGCACTTTGATCCTCGAATTACGCCTGCTCGTTCATTAAGTCCATCCAGTAGCGATAATACCGTTACCATATCGCCACAGAAAAGGTAAGGATGTGCTGCAAAATCTGCCGACGCTTAACGCTGCTTGCAAAAGGTCACGCCTCTGTTATAATTCTGTTCTGGGTTTCTAGAAAAAAGCGTTTACAGGATGCGCTCCCAATACGTAATCGCTCCCCATCACTATCTGGCATCCGTGCAAATGAAACCCCATCACCACATAAAAGGTAGAAAATCGTGACGGCGTCGGTTGATTGTCATAAAATTAATTTCTGCCCACATCTTTTTGGATTTTTCTAGTATTTCAAGTACCGTGAATGCGTAAACTATAATAATGTATTCATTTCTACGGTTTCTGCTAATATTAAATTTAAAAATATGTTACTTTTACGATTCGACGATTGCCAAAGCAGGAAGTCAGTGTAAAGGCAACGTCTGTAGTACACTCTGTATGCACTAAAGGGCTGTATCTTGCTTACTTTACCGTAGCTGCAAATGAAATTTGAAACTGCAATTTTCAGCATGGGTACTGACGCGGCCGGAGACACTTCAAGAGAAATTAACAGCGACAACGAACAGCAACTGCCACGAAAAAAGTGAGTTTAGTGCTACGAAATTGTTTTCACTAAATTGCACAGAATAAAGGCTCATCTTTTAATCTGCCCGTTTCACACGAACTATATAACATAAAAAAGTGCCAAATTTAACGAGAAAATCAACCAATTACATGTGCGATTTGCTTCAACACTGTCAAGCGCTCAAGGTCACAGTATCGGATTACACAGTGTGGCATTAAGTTAAGTAAATTTCATGATAAAAACAAAAATGCTAGTTAAAAATTAGTGGGAATTAAATTACCGATAAGCTACCCTACCCTGTACTTGTTCCCTGTACTAACCGCCTAGTGCCGGTGAGTCACCGGCAGTATCAGCGTGCCGAGTGCTACCGCGTTTCGTTCATGCTTTCCGCATTTTGCATTTTCAGTTGCAACGGCACTTTGTTTTCCGTGAGTTCTTGTTTCGATTTTCGTCACGCCCTTTAGCGAATCTGCAGTAAATTTAATTGCAAATCTGACTTTTGCTATGCCGTTGGTATAAGAGGCTTACGCAAGCTCAGTATTTTTAGCTCATATCGCTCAGGATATTTTAACTTTATAAAACTTTTCTCAGCTCGCTCGCGCTGTCTTATCTGCCCGCTCACTCGGCTCGTGCCATATTTCTTGTCGCTCATATCGCTCGACTCGAAATCAGATTCTTTTTTTCTGCTCGGATCAATCACGCGCAAAACAAAATGTTTAATATGAGTATATGTATTCGCTGAAAAAACACGTCATTTTTTGCGCATGTATTAACTTTTTAGCATTATTACAATTTACCAATGACGCTGCACTGTGTACCTACGCTAGATTTGTGTTCTGCTGTCTTAATTAAAATTGAGAACGAGCTAATAATTTTCTCTTTTACAAAGTTTAGAAAGAAACTAAATTCTCGCCGACGTGCATTGAATACTTGCTCACTTGTCTTAGCAGCATATGTACGAGAAAAACACACAAACGATAAACGTAGATAAACAAACGCTAACAAGCACTTCGCTATTGCTGATTCAGAGACTGGGACTACTATGCCGTGCCGGAGAATGTTCCAGAGAGAGTTTACTTTTGTGAAAACCTGCTGCTGCACGAATTTGACAACGTGGCACCATTTGTGAACAAGAGTTTACCGTACGGTTTCAGACAAAATGGAGTTTTTCTGGTTGCCCTAAAGGAATCGGACACGCACATAGATATACGTGGAGAAGTTGGATGCCGGTGGAAAATGAAAAGTCGTACGATAACGCCGGAGCTAACTGACATATTTACTTACAAGAACCCCGACTGTAGAGACTTCATCAAGCGCATCTACATTCCAAGTGGTGTTTCCCATCCACGGATTGCGGCAAATGAGTACCGCTGGGGGAACCACATGACAGCAATCAAGCCGTACGAATTTTCAGTAACTCCACGGCAGCGAGGGGGAGAGGCGGTTCCGTTTCAGCCAAATTCCACCATTGTGAAAAAGCTTGTAAAAGAGCAAATGGAAAAGGATCCAAGTGGAAACGATGTGGAGGTATTGGAAGTAGTCCAAGCAAGGGCGGCAGAACAGACGTGCAACGTTTCTTCCATCCCTCACAACCGCCGGCAGATTCAAAATGCTAAAGCATGTGAGAGAAAAGCGGCGGCGGAAACGATTTTGGTGGATCTTCTGGCTGAACAGCATACAACTGTCCTGCATCTGGACATCAAAAAGAAATCCGAGAAAAATTCCCTGATTTTAATAGCTCTCCCAACGCAGTGCAGCATGTTTGCAAATCTTTGCTTGCGCCCAAAGAAAGATAGTCCCCCGGATTCTGCGCTTTATTTTGATGTGCTGTTTACTGTCGGAGGAAAATACCTTCTTGTAACCTGCCTTCGGCATCCAATTCTGCGGCGGAAGAATTATAAAGTCCGAAGTAATAATCTGGTGGATGCCGAAGCCGCCGATCTGAGCGACAGAGCGGTTATTATTGGACCGTGTGTGTTAATGACTGGTCAGTCCAAAGCGGAATTTGATAGAGCCTGGTCTCTTATTTTCGACGAACTGCAGAGCTATTGCGGTGAGAAGTGGAAAAAACGGATAGACTGGAAACCGACATTCGTTTCGGACGACCAGCCGGCGCTATACGAAGCACCACTGTAAGTGCATTTTATTTCAAAACCATAATTTTGTTAATACGCCAACCGAAGACGGAGCCGAAGGCGACGCCTAGCTGCGGCGCGGGTGGAGCCCGTGGAGCAGCAAGCCGAACTTTCTGTATAAAACTTATTAATTTTCCAACAGTTAGGTACTACGGATTCAGTAGATTACTTGTACTTTTTTAGCCTATGATAACTTACGGTTACTCTGTGTACGACTTTGCAAAAACTGACTTTAATTGGCTAATTTTGCACCTTTGTGAACTTGCAGCTGAAATTTAAGATTAATGCAAGAAACACTTTTTCCTAACAAAATAGCTTAAAGTGTAATTTAAAAGCTGGATAAATTGGGAACAATTCGACAATTTGTCTTAATTCGATGTTACAAACTTTTAAACAAGACCACAAAATCAAATACCACAAAACTGAACGTTTTATTGCTATTACTACACACTGCACAGGGTTAGATATGTAACTCGAATCCCGGGTTTTCGTACGCTTTAGGAGTATTCTGTTCTAATTATTGCAACTGATTAAACACCGATTGCGCTAAAAACTGTAATCCACAGATGTACACTGATTAGTTTCTTTACGGAACTGATTAGTGTATTGTACACCTAGGTACCTCTATAACAGGCTCCAAACAAGTACTTTAAAACACTACCAAACTCTCGTTCTGATAGCCTGTGTGTGTGAAGTTGCTGTGAACAGTACAAGTATCAAGTTACATACTCGTATTTTGTTAAATTCTGCTAAACAGGGATATTAACCCCCTAACTGCCACACGAAATAATGCCCGTGCAGTTTTAAACGCCAGTTCTCGTATGTTACGAAATAATAAAGGACCAGAGCATTAATATCGGTTTTAGCGGAACTTGTTGGCGTATTAAGGAAAGATGCATCCATGGTTGTTATGATTAAACTGAGTATTATTACTTGCTCTGCGGGACAGAGAGAGCGCACACTAATTTACCGTATTACGTAGAATGCTAAATCTGCAGAGTATTTAAGACTTTTAAAACAGCTAGAACCGTTTTTTTTCAGTTGTATTGTCTGATAAACAGTGACACAATATGATGACTACAGTAATCATCATCAGTAGTTTTTAAATCATGAAATCGGCTTTTCTCTTTGTTAATGCCTGCATTGTATTTTTTACGAAACAAACGCCAAACAGTAGGGGTGCTATGCGACAAAATGAACAATGATGCTCGGGTTCACTGCAGAGACGGAATTTTGAATTTTCTGTCATACACTATGGTCTGTTTAGTTAAAACACATAGCACATAACTCTTCAATGCAAATGCTTCTAACCAGGGACGCGTCACCGGCCCCCCTCTCAGAAAAATTTCATTTTTTGCAGGATGATAGAGTAACAATAGGGTTTACCAAAAAAAATAATATCATCTGCCATGGTCAACATCGAGTGGCCAAACAAAAATTAAGAAGTTAAAGAAACGCTATGCTACAGCCAATGCGCTGCTTAATAAGATTTAATACGAGCTACTTCATACGCTATAGTGTACGAGGTTTTAACCATGCAGTCTGACTGTATTTTCAATATTCCGTTAATAAGCCTTTTTTTCTGAAGCTGGTTGGCTGCGTTAGCAGATGGTGGTTATTTTTAGGAGGGAATCTGCAGGTGCTCAGATTAACATTTCAGTTTGCGCTATCAGTTTTAGCGCACGAATACTGCTTGCGTCGAAAACCGAAGTAAGAAGGACCACAGATCACTTCAAAAATAATTCACTACCATTTACAAGTACTGTACATAATAAGCTCGTTTCGGAAACGAAACGGGTAAACATAAAATATTGAGCTCGCATAAGTCTCATGATAGCGTATCAATTGGTTGCATTAAACGGGCACTTAAAATCCGAAGCAATGCTTTGGCTATAGGCTATAACATAGCGTATCTTTAACTTGTAAATTTTGTTTGTACACGCCCTACCGACCATGGTGAGATGAAACTATTTTTTTTAGGTATACCCTAGTGTTACTCTGTCATCCTGCAAAAAAATGAAATTTTTTCGAGAGGGCCGCGTCCCTGGTAAGTGGAATCACTAGTTCTTGCTGCACCGCACATCTAAAGTTACTACAAATATTTTATTTTGCTGTTCTTTGCTTTCTGAGTGATATATTTTAGTAATTATAATCATACTTACAGAAGCGTTTTTGTTAGGATTTTGTGTCTGTTTTAGTATTTACTATTCACTGAAGGTACTGTAATATAATAATTCATAATAGCGCTGTTTTAGGGATTGTGTCCCAAATGCAAGGCACTTGCTCTGCAGCCTCCACGTAAAAGAGAATTTAAAGAGGTTCTTGTCTGATCATTACCCCACATTTGATGACGATGATCGTGACACAATCATAGGGGACGTTTTTGGAACATGTTGTCCAGCCCAAAACACATATACACGAGGACTGGTTGATTGCAGTACCAGCGCTGAGTTTGCAAGAGAGCTGCAAAGATGTAAGCTTCAGTGGGAAGAGCAGTATCCTGGGTTTGCAAATCATTATTTCAATGAAAAGAGAACAAAGCAATACGCTCAAAAAATTATTCTTGCGTCTCGGGAAGCAGCAGGATTCGGTGATCGCCTGTGCCAGAATAATGCAACCGAAACCGCTAATTCCATGATAAGAAAAACATTTGAACGCAAATCCAAAAATTTGACCGACTTGGAAGCTGTCCGCGTCATTAAGAGCCTTTTCCGGCATCAAGAGCGCTGTATGGCAGAAAGTATCGTCGGCCGCGGAGAATTCCAACGAAAAGACGTTCCTGTGCTGGACTGTACATTGGACGTGCTGTATAGCACAGAAGTATTAAACGGCGCTTATAGAAATATCTTTGGGGCAATTCCGGATGTTGACCCTTTGTTGCACCTTCGCCAGCAGGAACTGTTGCAATCATCAGATACAGGTAATATTACGGAGCCGCCGGTATCGTTTACTGAATCGCAGTTGCCGGAAGAATGCCGACAACAATGGAATGAAGCCAAAATTATGCTACGACATCAAAGAGTGCAGAAAAAAACCGACGGCCATAAACTAGACGAAACTGTCACCAATTTCATTATTGCTGAGCCAAAGGATCGAGTGGAGCGCGCGGTCACCTGGCACAATACGAAGTATGAAGCCGACTGTCGCTGTCTTCAGTATCAAAACAGAAAGTTATGCACGCACTCGTTAGCCATTGCAATTAGTCTGAACTGCCTGGACCAGCACATACAGAAGTACAAAAGCTATAAGAAGCCGTATCGCAAAGTAGTGCAGCCGACTTCTAAGGAAGGTGGAAATAAGCCCAAAAGTTCACGCCGTCGGGTTGGAAATCGCAAAGCTGCGGAAGGCGCCACTGTACGAAAGGGAAGAGAAGAAAGGTTGCGGGCAACTGACAGCACTGGAAAAGCTACAATATCTGATGCCGGTAAAAAAACCCGTAAACTCGTATTCGTAGGGTTTGTACAGAATCAGAAGTGGTATCAGAATCAAAGGTGGTATCAGAAGTCAAAAATTGTAGAAATGTAGTACTATAGAAGCCAGCGGTGGTATAAAGGCGGTATACGGAGCCTCCATCAATTTTTTTGCACATCTATTACATAGGCTCTGCTCTACCGTACCTACATCAAAGAACGGCTTGGAAAATTCAAGCGCCCCGGTTTTCAAACATGCTAACTTTAATGACATTATGAGTTTTTTATCTTTTCGTAGTGGATTCTGTATACGAAAATTATGGGGAAATAATAATAATTTGCCGACGGGTGACCTATGGTAATTTTTCAGAGAAACTGCCCGCGTGTGGTGGAACAGGGCTGCAGATAAGCCAAATTAGAAAGCCGATATACTATTTATGCGTAAAGCACTGTACGAGTATGTAAGCACGTTCCGAGTGTTACGGTAACCACTCCGTGCACTACCTTTCCCTAGAGTACCTTTTATTCCATACACGTCCATTTGGCACTATTTTTACCTGTCCTTTAAATTTTAAATTTCTTCACGTCTGAAGTTATTTCCTGAACCACATTTTTTTCGTTAACAGCTGTCACTGGTGCGCAACTTGAAGCATCACCAGCAGTTACACATACGTAAGTGACTCTCGGCGACCGTGTGACGGTTTTTCTTTCCAGGGTTTGAAACACTGGACAGTGCCCTTTTTCATTTTTGAACGAACTTTTCACCCTGTTCTGCATTTATTTTCTGTGCCGCTGGGTCTTTCAGGCTATTTTCTATAAAGGCAATTTCAACGCCAAAAAGTTATTCCGGGCGGCTAAGATTAGGCAGTAATTTTACGAAATAATTACGCTTGCTGAGTTCGTTTTGAAACTGTTTCTAAAATGATTTTTTTCATTAAAAAATGTTTTTTTGTAGTGTGAGCTTCCGTTTTTATTTAAAATTACTGAGGCGTGACCGACATGACCGACAAAATTCCTGTTTTCTTGAAAATAGAGGACATTCGCTTCGCTTCGGTCGACTAGCATATGTAGCCATTGCTCTACTGCAGTGCTCCCCCCGTATTATTAGCATGGTACTTAAGCTTATAGAAACGATATGTCAGCGATCAGTTTACGGCTTATTTTGTTTTCATTCAGCCGAGCGGCAGCGCCGGTTAATAGTAAATACATATACAAATTTAATAGTATTTAAAATCGCCAACTTTAATAGTACGTTGCAGCAAAAGACAGTCTTTAGAAAGAAAACGTTAAAAAAACTAATTGAAGAAATTACTCGCTACCTCAGCGAATTGTAGAAGGCAGCTAGTTTCATAGGCTTTTTTTGTTTAGCAGAAATACCGCCATGGCAAACAAATTTTGCACCATTCAAGCTCCGCCCGCTGGCTGGCGGAGCCGGCCTACAGTCTTACACCGGATATCAGTGCACTGGATGTCGTGCATTGTTTTCACAAAAACCACCCATATCCGGTATGGTCCTTGTTAGAGATGAGCCTAACTATGAAAAAAACAAGACAGGCATTGCACCGGCTCGGGACTGCGCTTACCATTTATCTGTTGCCTGCGTGCGGAACCGTCACCCCGATTTTTCAGCCAAGAATGAGCGCTTTGGCGAGGATATTATAACGGAGTTTAGGCTGAGCGAAGCGCAGAAGGATTCCCTGTTGGATTTCATGGAGACCGTGCCGAAGCCTGTCCCGTATCCCGCTTAAGCTAACGTATCATATTTTTTCTCCCTTATTTTGCTTAATGAGAAGTCAGTATTTAGTTATGTAATTTGTGTTCTTTTGCAAGTTCTTTGCCATATCTCTTAACTGCGGTTATTAGAAATACCGTATTCTCCATTTTGACTTTTTCCTGTGTAATAGTTGTGTTAATATGTTTGCTCTAAAGTATCATACTATGTCTGAATTTGTTAGCCTTATCAAGCAGCCATTGTGTATCGGATTTTCCCGTGTGACGGAAACTTGACTGAACAGTAATGATGGCATCACTTAATTGTTTCGTTTCGTCAGCATTTCATTCTATTCTTTGGTAACTCAATAAGTAGGCGCGGCATTCTCTGCGTTGATAGTACTCGTTTCTTAACAGTTTGTACGGCGAAAGCAGTTTATGATAAAGTATCGAAAGATGCAGTTGCTGTAAATTCTAAATTAAACGCATTGGGTTTTGATTTTTTTACTTTGAGTTTCGAGAGGGATGCTTAAAGCCGCGATGTGCATTTAGTACGAGGGGATGGGGCATATTTAACATATTTAAGTGACGCGCCTATAATATCGCAGCTTAAACGAGAAAGATATTATTGTTATCAAACGCACTGATCTGTAAACACTAAAATTATCAGGACAAGAATCGATGATTCAGGGTGCGCCGAAATTGATTTGACGCCCCGGAGTGATAAACTAAGAGGGTGAGCGTTTCTATTTCGTACGCACGGGGAGACGCTTTTAGCATTGATTTTGAGGGAAAGATGGGCGTTAAATTCGGATTTTACGAATATATTCTTTGTAACGTAGCACCAGCACAGTTTAAGATATGGTCACCAGTACAATAAAACTTTCAATTGTACACGATGCTGGTCGACAAACGATACAGGCCTGTTACGATACTACGAAAATAGTTTGTGAATGTCATCCTGACGCAAATCAAATCCTGGTTAAAGCGCCGTTCTGTGTTTAGCTGCCCCTTATCTTCGGTTTAATACTGGTTCATCGTCTTGAGTTTTGAAAATCCAATTATTCTGATGAATGTAATATATTTTTACAACGAACAAAACCTAAGCCTTTTGGGCGAACCAAAGTTGAAGTATTTCTTGCACCCTAAAGTTTTATCTTTTTACTTGTAGTTGAAGAGTAGGTGCGCTTAATACTTTATCAAAATACAGCAAATCATTATTATGCTTGAAATCACTTAAAGATCAAAATACATAGAAAACCGCATATTTTGGGAAACGTTACATAAGGAACCAAAGAAGCTATCTCACAAAAAGCGTTAATTAAGCATTTTAAATGTTGATTTCTTCAAAGGCGGCGGTTTTAAAATCATGCTGCTATCACAAAATATGATTAGCATTGACAGTAATATAATTTTATCCACTGTTGAGGTTTAGGTTGAATTGCTCCCACTTCCTTGTACAAACAAACAAACCATGTTGTAAAAGAAAATACATCGACATAGTATAATATATGGAGTGGTAGGTAAGCTAGGTTTACAAACCGCTTTCGCTGTGAAATCGGCGTTAACCGAGAAAAATAAAGCTCAGTGACCTTCCGGGTTTGCGGTGTCAGAGGCCCCGGGGTCTGAGGGTGCAGACCACAGTGATTTCAGGTTGAACTCAGGTCTTGGAGTAGGTGAAGAAAATTAAAGTCATTAAAGGTCAACACAGCGACCTTTTAGGTTCGCCGCGTAAAGAACTCACGTTTTTGGGGTGTGAAAACATTAAGTATTACTAAAGGTTAGATGTCACCCTTTTCGTACCACGGAAGAAACCGATACCCTTTGTGCTACTGTATTCCATGTATCTGTAAATATTTTGGTTGTAATCTTATGTCCGCTATAATTTGATTTCACTGTTCTCTGCCAATCAGCCGGTATCCTTCCTAATACCTATTCCCTTGTATTCCTACCGTACTAACAACATTAATTATTTAACATTTATGTATTGTTGCAGTCTTTTTTTTAGTGTAGTTTCGACGATGCACTTAAAGCATCTCACCTGGATTGCTTATACAGCACTTCCAGGGAGCTAGGCGTAAGGTCACGAAGCAGCTATGATTACGATTGCCAGAATAAAGAAACACAAACTCACTGTGCGGCCGGATCGCAGGCTTAACTTTATTAGCACGTCCCGTACGAACGGACGAAAACTAAAATCAGGTTTAGAAATATGTAGAATGGGCATCTTCCGATACATGTGTCTAGTCATGCTACGCTCGTGGTGAGCTGGTCAGAACAGAAAGTCACACATGGTGAACCGCTTAGACAGCATTCATGCGCTTTAATATCGAGGTATTATCACGTATTCCGCAAGCACTCTGCCCGAATTCAAGGCGTTTCCTAATTTTTATTTATGAAAACCAAGAACACGCTGGTGAATACATGCGGAATACGGAGAATACTGGGACACATTAAATGGAAGCTACAGTCATGTCTACAGCTATATGGAATACCGATGGAATAATTGGGATTACTGCTGAATGCCAAAGGTACTTTGTCATAGGGCGAGATTGATATGCCTTCAGAGTGTGCCCGTACGGCGTACTCTCACTTACACTACCTGTATTCTGCCTTTATTCCTAAAGTATTTTCCCTCGCTTATCTCGCCTTCATGACTGATTTACTGCAGCTTCTTGCAGCATGTCAGCGCATTCCCACGTATTCGGTCTGTGTTCAACACGCATTCACCGCTCCAGCAGAAAACTAAAGAGATTTAAAAAATACGTTGTCAACATGGACTGTTGATGATGGACAGCATACAGGTGAATTCGTGGAGTACGTTAATGCAACACAGTAAGACAAAGTCAGATGCACTTGCAAAGGCAGAATGCAGTAAAACCTCTCCTTAAAAACACTCTTTATTTGGTACACTCGTCTATAACATTCAAAATGTAGGAACTGGATAGTCTCAGACTGTAGCATACGGAAGATACTCTTTATAGAATTCACCTCTTCATAACAGCTACATACACTTTCCGCGGAACCAAATGCAGTTTTACGGGTGAAGAGAACCTCTGTATTACATTCAGCTGCGGCTGCATACTCTGACGGTACATACAGTAACGCGTATGTAATGTGATGCAATCACATTACATTAACGTCTGAAGGAAATAATTTTAGCAAACCCGTTATATTGCTTTCTATAACTTTCTTAAAAGACAGTTAGTTAACACTTAATTTCATCAAAAATTATATTTGGCATTGTATTTATTACGTTTTTAATGTCTTGTTAACTGCCGCAGTAATAAAATTTTTGTGGCCATCCCGCCAACACTTCACACTACTGTCCTTGCCCCTAAAAACAACGCTGCCTTCTCTATAAAAATAAACCCGGTCATAACAAACGAACCGATGGAACCGTGTCTGTATTATATCGAGAGGTTTCTGTATTAAGAGGTTTTACTGTACAACGTAAAGGCGCACAGGATAAGTGCGGGATGCATAAGAAAACAAGGTGAACTAAAAAGGCTGATTTTATAAAGTGGTACGAAGTGAACCATAGGTGCTGAAGGTCACCACAGGGACCTTTCTAGTTCGCCCGTGAGGAACTCACGTCTTTGAGGGTGTCAAGAACCCGAAAGGTCACCATTGTGACCTTTCGTTCGCCGCGTGAGGAACTCACGTCTTCGAGGGTGTCAAGAACCAAAGGTCACTAAGGGTCACCACTGTGACCTTTCGTTCGCCGCGTGAGAACTCACGTCTTTGAGGTGTCAAGTACCTAAAGGTCACATTAGCGTTGGCTCTCCCCGTGAGGAACTTGCACTTTGCATCACCT
>NW_026570674.1:0-20357 GCF_019649055.1 Paramacrobiotus metropolitanus | reverse complement strand
CGATTCCAGAATTGCTGCAGCATTTGCATCCAATAAAATTAGGCACTTCTCCATGATGCGGTCAGCATGCCAACAACAGCCTGGAAGAACAAAAAATTTTGTATATTTGCGAGCGCTGCTGTATATTGTCATTAGTCACAGTTTAAACTACACCCGTGCCTGCTTCAAAGTGACCAGGCAGTTCTCGGCATTCAGATGGTTCTCGATGAAGTCAGAGCAAATCCGCCCCCAGCTGCGATAAATCGTATTTGTCGGCGCAGATCATTGTCGCGCGGAAAACGTTATCGGCACTGACAGTGAGATGCTCAACGGCATGTATATGAAACTGCAATACAGAAAATGACTAAAAAGGTCAACGCATGTTCCACAAAACAATGCGCATGAACACGTATTTATTTATTCCGAGTTGTCGTACAACTGCGTTTTGCTGGCAGTGCAAATGTATAATAAATTTTCACGCGATATAATTTATACCTGACAATGAGCATATTGTCAAATGCGTCTGGATGCATATCAGGAATGTCGATAGTATCATCGCAGTTTTCTGGTAGGCTTCCGTAGAACATCGTTCGGAACACAGGGCTTCGAATGCTCAAGACCAGCCTTCATACAAAATCAGTATTAAAGCACGTAATCAACCATCGCTTGAAGAAAGAACTCAGGTAAACTGCTTTCCAATTTCCAGGAAGTATCTTACTTTGTGCGCGGGAATGTTCCGGAACATTGCCAGAGTCGCGTCCCACTGTGAAGCATTACATCGCTGTTCGCCGCTTGTATATGTCTGCTTCAATAATTTCATGAAGTCGCACCCAGATTCTTGGCAACCTAGTCCCTTTGAGGATGAGGAAACTGCATTCGTGGACATGGCTGGCTATTCGAAGAACTGCAATCGCCGCATCTGTCAGCAAAGACCGAAAGATATGAATAGAAAATAGAACGATAAAATGGAAAACAGACCGCAAATCAACTTATAAATGGACCACAAATTTTGTTGTCAATTTCGCCGATGGTGACAAACCGGAGTATTGCGTCGAGATAAGATAACCGTTCATAACTTCGCAGTGCGCCATACGTGCACATTGCAGTGAACAGTGATGCAACATATATTATAGTATCCAGTATGGAAACAGTTTGGCGTAATCACGCCGCAGTTCCACAGTCTGTACAGAGCATCTTTCTGATGTACTGAAAAAGGATATTCTTTGTATCTATAAGGACTGCAAGTTAAGCGATCGAACCACATCAAAAAAAGTTAAAATTATATCCGCCATTCCGTATGGTATTGTTTAGTTCCTTTACAGTCTTTATCCACTAACCATTATTAATGTGGTGCCGAACTGCCAAACTACAGGTCCTGAAAGATCCTTTCAGATCAATAATGGTTTCGGAGGGTGGAGCACCAAAGGCTGCATACTGCATAGCAAGCATCGGACAAAACAGTTGCGGAACATGTTACTGCGACCACCTGACCAGCTTCGGCATTCTGGGTCGGCCAAGATTACCTTTGCCTCCCCTTTGCCTTTGCCTATTCACTTTGCCTTTTTCAACTTCACCTTTACCTTTGCTTTTGCCGCCGTTATTACCTTACCGTTCCAAAAACCGTCCCAAATAACCTTTACCGTTGGTTTTAGCCGTTACATGACAAACTGCCGTCAAACGGTTTACCATTTCCGGAATTTCTACGTCCTTTTGCAGTTTTATTCAAAACACAGCATCGCACTTCAACATTGTAAACAACTTCTGCATCAGTTTGGTTAGCACATTATGACATTATACGGTAAATCTTGATTAATACTGCAGTGTTAACAGAGACATTATTAGAAGTTCTCCCGCAGTTAAAGCAATATTTTACCTTTCACTACAATTATTCCCGTAGCCGCAATGTAAACTGTTAACTTAGACTTCCAAACGTTTAGCGAAAATAATTTATGACATCAAACTACAGAAACAGAATTACAACGTACCTAGATGCAACACGACGAAAG
Source organism: Paramacrobiotus metropolitanus (assembly GCF_019649055.1). Classification (NCBI taxonomy): domain Eukaryota; kingdom Metazoa; phylum Tardigrada; class Eutardigrada; order Parachela; family Macrobiotidae; genus Paramacrobiotus; species Paramacrobiotus metropolitanus. The sequence continues at coordinate 18,372 of NW_026570674.1, read as the reverse complement.
CCGTCGCGAAGCGAACTGCAAAAGGACGTAGAAATTCCGGAAATGGTAAACTTGAATGCAGTCTGTCATGTAACGGCTAAACCAACGGTAAAGGTTATTTAGACGGCTTTTGGAACGGTAAATTAGAACGGTAGTAATGGCGGCGGCAAAGGCAAAGGTAGGTGGAGTTGAAAAGGCAAAGTGAAAGGGCAAAGGGAATGGGGTGGCAAAGGTAGTCTTTGCCGACCCGGCATTTTAGTTTATGCCGGCGGACTCTTGAAAGTTTCTGAAGCTACGCATAAAATTTTAACAATGTTCACCTAAACTGCATTAGGACTCTCCATAACTACTGTGGCTATCGTCCTCGTCGTACAACTGTTTTTGGGTGAGCATATTCCTTGTCTTTTTGTCCGAGTCGGATTACTTGAGCATTACTGTGGCACAAATGTTCAATTACAGAATGTTTAAACGCGAGCGAAGGGTTCTGTTCAAAAATGATTCAGCCGACAAAGATTGTGTGCTGGCTAATCTGTCTTTAGCACTCCTGCTAACCTACCTAACTTTCTTATGTGGAATCGATCGTATGGAACTGCGACAGCTCTGCATAGCCATCAGTGTTTTCCTGCACTGGTTCTTCCTGGTCTCCTTTGCCTGGTTGGCTGCGGAAGGCTATCTCCTAGCCAGAGCGTTTATAGCTAACCGTCCACCGGTGCCAATTAAACATTTCCAACTTTTCTCAGGAATCATGTGGTGGATTGTACCTTTATCTTTAACAATTGTTGGGATAAACCTAGTAGTCGACCGTTTTGTTTACGGTTACGGCTAGGTGAAATCGTGAGTCTAGAAAGTCTAGCGTAAACACAAACGGACAAACGGTTATTACCAAAACGATTGTTGTTGCGGGTGTTGGCTTGATTCGGTCTATTCTCCGCTACAGTTTTACCTAACCGCTGTGATGCCGATTTGCGCTGTTTTGGCTGGGAATTGGATCGTGTTCGCCCTTCGGTGTTTGTGTTCGGTCATTGTGGGCCTTATGGCCACCGAATAGTACGGTCATGGGCAAGCCAACGTTAAGCATTTCAGTTAACGCAGCCCGCTTGCTACAACAGCATCCATTTCTCTGCATCTAGTAATGTAAATTCTCCGACATTGTTTTTTTAATTCTTACGCTTCTACCGCATTTTTTAACACTGTTTACGCAGAATCTGAGCAACTGCAATTCCGCTTTATTTACTCGGGTCAGGACTGCCGATCGCGTTATACGCTATGGTGGAAATCCGTAATCTTGTTTTCAGTAATTTATTCACTGCATAATTACACAATTATTGGTTAAGGTTGTATTACCTGGCAGGCGGCTTTAAAATAAGAGCTATCTAAATGGTGCCAGTAAAGTGCTGCCATTGTAACACATTTCCGATAGGACATTTCCACATCGGGATGGTGCTAAAATTAATTTTCTTGGCATTCGTTCAAATAATTGTGTCCGTGCGTAACAGTTGCGTCAACCTGTCCTTTGATCGTATAACGCGGGGCCGTATGGGCGCCACGCGTATCCTCGACAGCGAACAGCGGTGAACCCGGATGAGGCTTTATTGCCGAATCTAATGCGCACCGTGGCGCAGCAACACCAGACTAATGAGGAAGGATCCTGCAGCCTGTGCAACTGTGCTGCAGGTCCGTCAAAACAGCAGCAATGTGCGGTGGAAATCCCAGAAACAGCGAATAGCTACTCAGGAGGGCGGGCGTCCCGCCCTTACAATCGCGTTATGTTCATTCACTAGTTACTGTGTCCACAGTTCGATGCAGGAAACTGCATCCTCGATTGCAGTCCATGTACTATAATCTATAATATTTATTAATGTACAATGTATAACTACAAAACGTGTTTGCGCAGAACAAAAAAGCTACGCGTACGTGAAAAATGAAAACGTAATATATTCACAGGCGGCCTTACAGACACTCACGACGAGCTTAAAAGAGTACAGAGGACAGCGATAAGAACAACACGGCACATCATTAACAAAAATGGTAGTACAAGAGTAATAATACTACTCGTAGTCCGTAGATAGTGCAAGAATTTTCTAATATGGAGGGATGTTTTACTTGTGTGCGGGAAAGTTCTGCACATGACCAAAGTCACGTCCTACGACGAAGCGCACATCGCGGTCTCCACTATCCAGTGCTTGCTTCCACTGATCCTTCAAGCCACAACCAAACTCTTGGTCAGTTGGTCCCTTCGAGGATGCTCCATTTATGGACATGATGGGCTATTTATTGAGTGCCGCGTATTCAGTGCACAAGTTTCGTGAAGGAAGTAAAGATGTCTAGTTTTGCACAAGCAGTTTTCCAGTGAACACTGGAAGTATATAGTTGTTCCTAATAATTTCTTAGTTTTGTCATATTTTTGCGGCACTCGGTCACGAATGCAGGCCGCTACGTCTCACCTGCAAGGCTGCAGCAAACAACATTCATGCTTATAAATCGATAATCTGAGGTAGCCGGAGATATACGCACGCCGTTTATTTCGTTACATAATCTTGAGTGAGATGTTTCACGCCTGTGGTCGGCAGCCAAGGCAGTGAAGATATAAGGATGTCTTCGCATTCCTGACACTGCTCCCACATTACTCCAGATTAACATCATGTGCAGCTCGGTTTGGATATCCGGCTGAGGATCAGCATTACTTAAGTGCAGACCTGTCCCATTTGGCGCGATACAGATACGTATTGCTTTTATCAGAATTTTCCATCACCCACTTTGGTTCACTAAATCGGATGCTGTAGCTGGACGAATCAGTTTCTTTATTTGGTTGTTTTGGCCGATGATCTCAATTTTCAAAACATTGTAAGGGTTTTTTTAGCAACAGAATCGTACGCTGTACACGCTGTGCGTACTTACTTACTACCGAAAACCCAGCAAAATCACAGCATACAACAATATTTTATGGCATACAGAATTATATACTTTTATACGTCAATACGTAGAATAATTAGTGCTTCGCGGGGCGACTGGCGGATAAACCGGTTGGAAAATTTGGCACTTAGCACCTAACATGCACTTTGGCACTTAAAATATGGCGAAATTCAGTTCACAACTGCAAGGTGCGCAGGGCTATAGAACTGTGTAACTGGATCATGAAGCGAAAGGTCAATCGCATAGGGTTTTAATCTCAAGGCTCTTAATATACTGCATCGTCGTGCTCGTTGCTGGCGTATTACGTGAAAGCGGGTTGACACGAATGTCACGTACGTTGTATGAACTCTGTATTTAATTTCGTAATGCTCACACCAGAGGAATTCTATCCGGTAGCACTGAATCCATATAGGTATGTATAGCTGGTATGGGTAACACGGCATCGGTAATACTTGGGGTATTTTAAAGGAACTGCATGACCGGTTACGGGTGTCCTTGTAGTTTATCGAAATATTTTTCGCGCCTGATATTTTTCGCGTGGCCAGTAACATGAGCGAGCGAATCATACTTCAATGCAAGTAACGATACTAATGCGTAGTGCATCAATCAATTTAGTACAAAAATAACTACGTTGCGGAAAAAATGAACTCTAAAGCAGCAATTCAAATCTCGTGCACCATAGAAAACCAGAAACTTCATAATGTGATGACGAAACAAAGGTGGAATGCCGATGCAGTGGGTTAAGAAAACAATGAGTGGTCATAAGCCATCGAAGTCGGCACTGGGCCGTTGCATGTTCTTCCAGGCGATGTGCCGCTGTATCACAGCACAATCCATGCTACACTGCCAAGGAAATGACGGCTCACATCGCGACCAGCTATCCGTTTCGGTGTCGTAGCACTCGGTTCTCTTAGGACCGTCCGAAATTCCACTCCAACCAGCCACAGCGTACAGCTTGTCTTCCAGTCGCACAAGCCCAGTGCCCCATCTTCGAACATGCATAGACCCTGATGAAAATTGCGTTTCTAAGTAAGTAATAGTATTCAAAGGCTTATCTCTAGAGAAGAAGTACTAGTAAATTAGTACCCACAGCAAATTTAGCTTCGACAAATCACAGCGCGCATGGACCCTGATTTAAAAGTGCGTTTTCTAAGAAGTAATAGTGAACACAGCACATTCACTTACGCTTGGAATGCCATTGATTTGTCTGGACGTTGTATGCCTCCACACAGCTGACATTGTCATGGTTAATGTTACAACCACCTAAGAAGCAATAACCATAATTACGGTACCTCCCTTCTGATGTGATGCAAGATTCCAAGGTCAACTCACCAACAACATAGATGAGCCCGTCTGGGCCAACACATGCCCGACAACCAAAGCGCCCCGTCGGCATCGGCGCCAGCTTCTCCCAGACGTTGCGAGCTGGGTCGTAGCAATACGCCGCCGTTGCTGCACGGTGACTTGCGTTGCGCGAAGGCCAGCACATCCCCCCAACCACGTACAACCGGCCATCATAAGCTACCGTTGCACTGCCATGCAGCAGTATCGGCACCTTCTCTTTCGCGATCAACCGGCGGTGTTCTTCGTCGAAAGCATACATCGCCCGGTCGCCTCCCATTACGTAGATACGATCGTCGATTGCGGCCAGACAGGCATCTCGGACAGGAAATTTACTGACGTTCGTCCAATGATTGACGCTGGCATCGTACATGTACAGACGGCAAGGATCCTCTTGACCAATCGCATCGACCAACACGTAGATTCGCAACCGACCGTCTTTCACCATATACAGCATAGGACCGCCCCAACTGCCGGGTGGAACTGCGCATGGCACGCTCAAATGCTGGGCGTCAGCGGATCAAGACAGTACAACTCGGCAGCGTTCTTGTGCTCCGCCATTTTTTTCTGCGTGTCGTAGCCCCTCAGAAAAACGATCACATGCTCTGCAATTCACAACGCGTACTTCGCTATTTTTCATATTCCGGTCACTTTGAGTGAATGGTTTCATCTTCCGGTCACCGGTCACTGGTACGACCGCACATGTTTAGCACTACATGAATAGCTGCTGATCCCACAACTTTTTTTTTATTTTGCCATATTTACGCTTCAGATTTAATGAGAGAGGTCGTTTTATGAAAGCTAACCATTTCGGAGAGAATTTTGTTTTGTTAGGATATTTTGCTACCTGGTGACCGGAATACGGAACTGTATAGTTAAAGTGACCGGAATATGAAAAAAGCGAAGTACAGATTAAGTTTCGTTCTTCTTCGCAACACAGTAAAAAACCTGTAAACATACATGACCTCTCTTCTTTTATGGAACAACTTGGGAATCAGTTAAAACCAAACGTGGTCATTGACGTAACGAGCGTGAAACCAAAGAATTTTCTGTTAGTCGCAGAATAGTACTCGTACATCGAGTAGGGTACATTAATCAAGTAAACTGCGTTTTCGGGCATCTTCCGCAGGGTAGATGGAGACGCTTATGGCACTTTATGCTGCACAGCGACCATTTTAAATTAATGAAGCGTTGCTGAATGAATGATGTATAAAACTGTCCATGCTTGCTGTCCGCTGATTTAGGGCTATTAAAGTAGGGCCACTTTTACTAGTACCTATTAGAAGCCCGGAAGATTTTAGTAACGAGGAAGCTATACGATAGGGCAATTATATTGTACAAGCCTCCTCTCCTGTAAAGTACCCCCATCCCCACCTGTTAGCAGTTTTAAAAATTCAGAAACCGAGCGTTTTAGTTCGAATTATCTTAACTCTCTGCATTCGCTATATACTGAATGTATCCCAGTACATGAAACGTTGTTACTCCACGCACTGTTACTTACGATAAGAGCTGCGCACTCGGCTTGGGGCGTCAGCCACAGAAAAGACCGCTTGCTGAACATGTTGACCGGCAGGAGTGTCCGACAGCGAAGCCAGGTATTCAGCAGCCAACAAGGGCGTACGGATACGCCGGACCAGATCCACGGCGCAGCGCGCTCGCTGTGGCAGGGAATGCCAAACCAGCGCACAACAGCGTCTGCCACTTGCTGCTCCTTCTCCGCATTGAGCTCATCAGAGGCAATCAACTGCTTCAACTGTAATGTTAACGAACAGGAAGCAATATTTGCAGCGTGATCCCATGTACGGTAAAACCACAGAACACACCTCAGCGACATCCAGCTCCAGGAAATCCTGCGACTGGGCGATGCTGACGAAATGCTCTAGTGCGAAGGCCTGACACGCTTCGTTCAAGGTCGTACTTGACATCTGCTGCGCTTCACGGTAGAGACTCAACCAGTTGGCTAGGTTTAAATTCTTCCGGAGAAAGAGCTGGCAGATGTCCGCAATCTGCCCCATCTCCAGCAGATCCGCAGCCTGCAGAAGCAGGAGCGCGTTACTGCTGCTGCTAACGGAGACCTCGCAGGAATACATATAGTCAATCAACCTGCAACGCAACATTCAATGCGGTATATGGCTATTGAAATGCCAGCATCTCCACTCACTGTTGCAGGATGTCGTGGGGAACATTATGCAGCTGGATAGTGTTCTGTTGGCACTCCTTCGACTGGGAGCGCAGCATGCGTCGGAACCAACCACTGCGTGCCATCAGCACGTTGCGATGACAGGGGATTGCCTCTGCCGGCTTCTCTGGATCCACCGTACCTCGAACCCATACATCGCAAAAATCGTGACGCGCATCTTGCAGTCCCAGCAAAAACTCGGTTCCGTCGAGTTTCGGCAGAGTCAAATTGTCGGACAATCGCAGCCGCTTGCGGTAGATCCTGAAGTACATGGCGCGATTCCCGCCATATTCCCGATGCTGCCTTATGAAGTCCGCGGTTCTTGAGGTGATTTAGAAAAAAACTGGTTAATCTGATTGAACTACCTGCAACGAGCTGTCAGGGCTACCGCAAATATGAAGCCATGTCTGATGTGTGACTTACCGTTTTAATTAATCCAGCCAATCAATCATGTCCAACAAAATTTCCAGCACAGAGCGCTATTAAAAAACGAGCGCAGTTCCCACCTTCCCAGATAATAACCAAACTTGTTCAGCGCAAATTCCAGTTTTTCAGATGACAAACATCACTATGAAATACCTGATTAAAAAGCTGATTGAAACTGGCACAGTGGGTCTGTAAATTTTTGTTTCATGAAACGACCCTTCGGCGGTTGTTTTTTACCAGCGGAAACTGCCTCCATTGTTCAACCAGTGGCAGCTACGTGAATGTTTCAAATTCCAGAATGCGCTTCGGATCCTAACTTTTTGGTTCGATTTTAAGTTTGTGCCATAAGTGGTTTAGCATTTCTTCGTATTTTCCCGGTGATTGCGGTGAACGATAATTGCATTATGTATTGTACATACATTGGTTATAAATCAACGCAATCTGATAGTCTATTATGAAGGGAAATGCCGCAACCGTTTTGGGCACTTTGTCAGGAAAGAGCAAACTTGTTACCGACGAAAGATTTTGATTGTCTTTATAGCCCTAAAATGGCAATGTGCGCAGTCGTACTGTTGACCTACCTTCGGTGTATGAATTTATGTAATTTAATTTATTATTTAATAAACAAAACTATGAACTGATAGTCAGTTGCTTGAAGGCTGTATGTATCATGGCACACCAAGAAATATTTAGCCACCGACTCAGTTCACCTGCGTGGGGGTAGTGCTTGTACACTATTGTTACAGCACGCAATAGTCGTATTAATAGAATGTAATAAGATTCTGAAGCTCGCCAAACACGCGACTGATACTTTGCCATGGTCAATGCAGTGACCAGTTCCCAGGTAAGCCACAATCATAGGCATAACCAAAACGTAAACAACAACTATGTGACCTTTAGAAATACACGCCAGATCATTCTAAGCCTTTACACTTTGCATGTTTTGTTTTCCATGCCTCCAGATGTAAATCGTGAAGCTTGAGATCAGCAAATTCAACATTCCGACCTCCGTTCAAGCTAACCCGATGAAGTCCACCTTCCAAAGTAGTGTCGTAATATCCAAAGTTTCCCAACGAGGTGATTAACACCAACTGGTCCTTCTGCAAGATATCCTCCGCCAGAATCACTGTGTCTATCTGAGCGACAGAATCCGAGCCGCCTTTACACCAACTAGAAACCGCTTCCTGTTCGTGGGCCTTGATTATTCGGGCTGGCTTCCAAAACCCGGAGCCAGGCACCAGCACAAACACCTGGGCTCCCGCACGTAACCCATGCTGTCCTTTTCGACGCTGCGCGGGGAACGGAAGCACCGGCTTTACTTTGGCATTGTGGTAAACGAACAAGTTCAACAACTCCGGTACAGTCAGCAGGCCGCTCTATAAAATTGAGCCATCACAGGACAGACAAAATTACACTTCTACCGCGTTAACGCCCATGTACCTTACTGGGACCTTCAGCCAGTTCGGTATTTGTCAGCAGCGGAAATCGCACATGGAATAACGCGGCGCCCAACATCTGACGACGGTTAGCGCCGGAGTCATTCAGGCCGTTACGAATGCAAGCGGCCGTTGCCCACCTACAACAATACTAAAGCGATGAATGTTGTCTAAGCGGTTTACCATGTGTGGCTACCAGTTCTGACCAGCTGACCATGCGCGTAGCTTGACTAGACACATTATCGGAAGCTGCTCATTCTATTTCTAAACCTGATTTTAGTTTTGTTTTTTCTTCCGTTCTTACGGGACGTCGTGCGGCCTGCGATCTGGCCGCACAGTTAACTGGTGTTTCTCGATTCTGCTAATCGTAATCATAGCTGCGTCGTGACCTCGCACCCTTTTCCAACCTGAACAGTCGTTTGCTCTTTGGAAGCGCTGTATAAGCAATTTAGTTGAGATGCTTTAAGAGCATCGCTTTAATACTTTGCATGTTACGAACCTGTATTTCCGAGGTTTAGTTTCGAAATCTCTGACACTTTCCGAAATTTTGAATTCAGCCAGGCTGTTTTATGTAACCGATACCATTTCGTAGACGCAATATTACAATAATAAACGCTTGACAACGAGAACTAATTATACAAAAGGCGAAGATTCAGCCGCCTAGGCGCCTAGAAGGTCTCACATTCTGTCAACGCTTAGGTTACCTTTCAACAGCCAAATAAATAACGTGCTCCTCCGCCGACAGCGTATCGCGCTGCAAAATCTTTGTCAGCGCATCCAGAGATCTCCGGAATTCATTCGACTGCAGGATGAAAGTAGTTTTCGCATCCACGATAGCCATACATTGCTCCACGATGCTGGCAGGCCTACCGTAAGCCTACCAACAGAACCCGTTTTCGCTATTCTGCACAGTGCCTACGGGGATGCTTTATAAAACGACAGTCGTGCCTGTTTTAAAGTGGCCACACAGTTGTCAGCGTTTAAATGGCTCGTGATGAAGTTAGAGCAAATCACCGCCATCTGCGACAGATCGTATTTGATAGCACAACCCATGGTCGCAAAAGCGTTGTCAGTGGTGAGTTGATCAACCGCGTCCGTGTATATGAACCTGCAAGGTGGTGAAAATAGGTCACAGTAATACAGATGATATGATGTTAAAATGTTTCGGATTCAGGAACAAAACTTACGTATAGAACGCCAAAAAGCAGGTCAAAAGGTAGCGCCCGGTATAATACGAGTAGGTAAAAAAAACCATGGAGACCAGCGCACCTGAGCATATTGGCAAATGCGTCTGGATGAATATCGGGAATTTCGATGATGGCATCTCTACATTTTTTTGGCAGCCTCCCGTAGAACATCGCGCGGAACACGGTGCTGCAGGCTCAAGACTAGTCTAAAAATAATACAACATCAACAATATCACGACGACACATAATTAACAACTGCGAACGGCCGACTACGTCTTAGCTTCTCTACTAAGGGGCTGTCTTACTTGTGGGCGGGGAAACTTTGCATATTCCCAAAATCATGTCCCACTGCGAAGCGCACATCGCTGAGTTCTCCACTGGCGAAAGTTTGCTTCCACAGTTTCATGAAGCCACATGTTCGATCAGGGACACACTGTTGGCTCTCTGGTGTAGCTGGTTTCGTAGACATGGCTGGATATTTCAACGACCGGCTTATTAATGAAAAGTGACGAAAAGATTCGAAAATCACAATTAGATGGACGTACGTCTTACATACAGAAATGAGAAAAGTCATTTACTGTGTTCTATGGAATTCACACAGGGATTAAGAAAAATGAGATCCTTACTGAAACGTTAAATGCATACTTGCAATTATTGCAAATGTTTCCTGCTCCTAACGTAACCAAACAGCAAACCGATCAAATCGTGGGGGAACTGATTCATTAACCCCATGGGCAGTAGTGTTACTTACCATGCACAACGGACAGAACTTCAGCGGACGCTGAGCAGTCTGACCTAAAACCTACAATATACCTATCTGACCCGGAACCTGCATCTATGTGACCTATGTCCGGAATACTGACACTGTTAGGTCCCGATCCGGTTGTCAACTATACGCACAGTCACATCTTTTAGACGCCAGTTATTTTTTGTGCATAATCCGCAGTAGATAGCGGCTGCCAGACTGGTAACGTGTGTCATCCCAATGGAGGCGATTTCCATTGTTTAGGCATCACCCATAGGCGGCGGAATTATCGAGCGAGCGACGAAGCATAATCTGGACTGATATGTTTGTTTTTTAACTGTTTCTCTTGCAGGCCGTGTTGATTTATAGAAAATCCGGACATAAAAATGGCATTCGGAGCGTCGGTGGCAATTTATCTGTGTTGCTTTAAATGTAAGTCCATTTGTTTGTGAAAACGTGATTTCATCAAACGCTTTGCAGATATCGTACACCGGCGATGTCAGCAAGCGTAAAGTTGTTGACGGTTTATGGTCGCGTAAGACTAAAAGGAAAAATCTTGTCAGAAATTTAAGACAGCGAAAACAACCTAATGGTTGGCATTTTATAACCTTGAATCCTTAAAGGTTTAAACCAAGACTGGCCTTCGCTAATCAATAGATCTATCCTATTAGACATCAAGGGCACACAACTTTCAAGACTGCTCACATTGTCAACTTAACAACGAACCCAAAAAGGAACCTCAACAGAACTGTCTCTTGGTACATATATTATCTACAGCACAAAGCAGTTCTCAAAAGCACAGACGAACTTATATCAAGAACTAGTCGAGTGCTTTTGAGTGAAAACTCTTAACATAACAATAGGTGAACTAACAACACTTAAAACTAACGCCATTCGTTAACACTCGAGTTAGGCAGCTGCTCCCTGATAATTCATCCCTAGAACTACGTAGCTGGACATCTAGGATGCGCTTACAACTAACAGACCTGCCAGTGACAGCGAGTACTGCTGGAATATAAAATTTACGCTGTGGCTGTTTGAGCGGGCATGTTGCGCCAGTGCTCAGAACAAAGAATCGAGTTGCTGGTCACGGTATGAACCGGCGTTTTCGCCGCAGTTTCAGTGCTGTGCTGTGGTGCAGCGGCACATCGCCTGGAAGAACCTGAAGCTGTCCATTGCCGGCGCCGGAGGCTAATCATCGTCTACCAGATCACCGTATCGACATTCTTTTTGCTTTTATCATTCATTTTGACGATCCTATAGTCCGTGGTTTGCGTTTAGGCTAGAATAAGTTGGAACACCTCCGCTGCACACTGGTCGATAAATATAACGATAACGCCGCGAGGCAACTCGCAAGCCTTGCCGATTAATATCCCATTTTGCTCAAAACTGACCAAAAGCTACCCATATGCATAAAGTAATAATAATAGCACAATTGGAATGGCGCATACAGTAAGAACTAGGAACTACTGCTGCTAACGTAAGCGACTACCATGGTTACTTTCAGTGATAACCTTACACCGCGATTGCACTGAACTTTATTCCATTATTATCAAATACGAAACTAATGGACAGTTGAACCACAAAGCCATTATTTCAAGACGGAAAACAATAACATTCCCAGCAAGGCTGAAAAAAACAGACATGCTCGCGCCAAATAAAAGAACTAGAAGCTGTCCCAAGTGAAATAAAAAAAACCGAGAGAAATAAAAAACGTGCCTTAAAGATAGGACAATACGAAGGCAGATTACTCGCAACTTCTAAGTTTATTTTCCATTGCGCGCCTTACATAACGCCGCATCAGCTCCGGGCAGTATTAAATCCGCTAATTTAACAGTCTGCAATCCATTCGCACTGACGTGATGCTGCCCATCCATCGATGCATGTTGGTACTGTACGTACCCGTTCGAAAACGAATAAATCGATTGGCCTTTTTTCAGGATGTCTTTCACGAGAATCATCTTGTCTGGCGTGGCAACTCCGCCCATTCCGCTGCGACACCAAGTAAACGAAACACGTTCCCGCTCGACCGCGCATATGGTCGCTGGCCCCACCAGGATCCTGTATACCTTGAGGATTCCAAAATACTTCGTCTCCCTTGGTGAATCCTATGCACACTCCCGTCCGGCACGCTGTGGAAAAGGCAGATTTTGCGGCTTCACTGTAGCATTCTGGTACAAGAGCACGCTTAGCAGCTCCCCTTCGCTCAGCAGACCGCTCTATAACCAGGATGCACGAAAACTGTCAAACAGGCCAAGAAATCGCAGATTCAGGTTCGACCGTACCTTGCCGGGACCGTCAGCCAATTGCGTGTCAGTCAAGAGCGGAAAGCGCACAAGGAACAAAGCGTCACCCAACATCTAACTTCTGGCGCCGATTAGCGCCAGATGCATCCAAGGCGTTGCGAGCGCAGGCCGCCTCTGCCCACCTGCAACAACAAACTTCATGCCGAATAACAGATTTACCGTATTTTGTAAACGTCTGTTTCTTGACTCATGGCTGGAATACTTTATATATACCAGATACGAGATTTACGGCAATTTACGGACGCAATTTTTGTTTCTACACCGCCCTATACCTTTCCACAGCCAAATAGATCTCGTTTTCCTCGGCCGATAGGGTATCACGCTTCAGAATGTTCTGCAGTGTATCCTGTGAGGTGTCGGTGAATTCTGTCGACTGCAGAATCGCAGCACTGTTCAGGTCCACAGAACCAGACACTTCTCCACAATGCTGTCAACATGCCAGTATTTGGCCTGTGAAGAAGCTATTTGTGAAATTGTGGTCATTAATTGTATTATGCAGTCTCTGCTAGAGAAGCATGCACCTCTTTCAAAATAGTCAAACAATTCCCGGAATTCAGCTGGCGATCAAAAAATCCGAACAGGTCTGCACCAGCTGCGGAACGTCGTATTTGTCAGCGCACACCATGGTCTCGAACACGTTGTCGGCACTGAGATTGTCCACGGCATCGGTATACAGGAAACTGCAACGTGAACATTTAAATTTGGCGCAACGGAGCATTTATATAGCAAACAAAGAAAACTCGAAAAGGCCCCAATGGAAAGCCTCCATGACAGTTCCTGGGATAGGTTTGAAATTATACGGAAAAAACTTCTGAACAGAATGATTTTTTAGTTAATCAAATCAGTTATGAAAAGTTTTTTCAAAATTTGATCAACGGAACGGCATTAAATGGAAAACTTCAGACACTAAATACCGGTATATAGAATGCAATCAGTAATGATAAACTATTTTCGCGCACCTTCTCTGCGCTAAGAGGAAGAACTTTTCCACAAACATGGCAAAATGTTTAGTTTTCCCGTTTGTTTTTATTTGCGTTTTCATCAAACAACCTGGTCCCACTGAAAAATAAAGGATTTTAACGATATAAGTACCTAAGCATATTGGCAAATGCATCTGGATGAATGTTTGCAATGTTGATGGCACCTTCACATTTTTCTGGCAGGCTCCCATAGAACATCGTATGGAACACAGCGCTGCGAAGGCACAAGACGAACCTACAATCAGCCTTCACGCTTAAAAAGTCCTGACGAAAATGATGAAATGCAGGAAGATGGCAAATAAGCAAAATCGTTCGAAGGTTCGAAACATTGCCCAAGTGATTCGAATCTGCTTTCAACTTACTTGTGTGCGGGAAAGTTCTTCACTGTGCCAAAGTCACGTCCCACTGCGAAGCTAACATCACTCAGTTTTCCTGTGAGAAATGCCTGCTTCACGAAATCCGCAATTTGGCCAGTGTTCGGATCTGGCACTCCGTTTTCAGGAACCGTCGATGATGTTGCTTTCATGGACATGACTGCTTATTATAATCAGCAGGTTACGGATCACTCTAACCTGAGAAATTATGGAGAACACAGAGTAAAATACAAAGCTATCGTTCCACAAAGTAAATTATAGAAAAACCAAAACACCACCGAGTGACGGTCGAAGTGAGAAACCTTTGAAGAGAGTTCGTAACTCATATTCTCGTAGAACGACGTAGATCCAATTGTTCAAGTAAGCACCACCCGGGGGTGGCCGGTATCGGCTGCTGAACCTCCCATCCGGATTCCGGAGGCCACATTTGTAGGAACAAATTTAAAGATTTAAAATTGTTTCGCTGTTAGCTGGTTGCTACACAGTCTACACTCGTTTTCTCAAAATTTAAACTCCCTTGAAATTTTTAGTTGGAGATATAGATTGGTTGCCCTTGTTGACGGTCGACTACCTGGCCTCCTGCCCGACACTCCGTTGGTCAACCCCTTCGGCGAGCGGTCTTTTCTGTAGCCGATTCCACACGACAACTCCGCAACTCTTACCGTTAGTAACGGTGCTGGGTGCATGCCATAACTACGAGTAGATTCAGTGGCTGGGATACATTCAGGACTCTGCCGACTGCTGAGTCTCGGGAAGTCTGGACAAAAGCCGTTGTTGCGCGGTAGAAGTCAAAACGTCAGACCAGCAGAAATAAATTTGAAGGTCAATTTCACGCGTATTATATTTTTCTTACATTTCCTTGAACGGTCCTCTGCAGACGAAAGCGACCCCTGTTCCGATCTGGTGGAATGCAAACACTCTGCATTTGCTCAAGGATTCCATTGGTTTTCAGTTGGTCCGACAGGAAAACGATGTGCTGTTAAGCGTCTCTAACTATAATTAATTGGGAAAGCTTGAAATCCCTTGTTACAGTGTTGCACGAAGAGTTAAATGTATTATTTTGCTGTGAACTGAGGAATCTGGGATCGTTTTTTATGTGGGGCTACAACACGTCAACAAAACAGCGGAAAACATGAATGCGTCCGACCTGTACTGCCCTTATCCTCTGACATCCAGCACCTGGAGGTGCCGGGCGCCGTTCCGACGAGCTTTTGGGGTGGGCCTATGCTGTATATGGCGAAAGAAGGTCATTCGCAAGTCTAGGTGTTGGCGGATGCGGTTGGTCAAGACCCTTGCCGTCTGTACAGGTACTATGCCGGCGTGGATCAGTGGACGAATGTGGTTAAATTTCCTGCTCGGGACGCCTGAATGGCCCGAATTGACGATCGTATCTTCGTACTGGGAGCCGACCGGGAGGCGTATGCTTTCGACGAAGAACATCGCCAGTTAATCGCGAAAGCCAAGATGCCGACTCTACTGCATGGCAGTGCAACGGTTGCGTATCACGGCCGGTTGTATTTGTTTGTGGGAAGAGCTGGCCTTCCCGCAATGGAAGCTACCGGAAAAAAAGCCCATTAGATTCTTGAAAGATTTCGAAAGAAAGAATCTGCGAAGAATGTGGTGCAGGGAACAACAGAATCTGCATGTCTGAAAGCCAGGACGTTCAAGTACTGTACGTACAAGCGGTATCAACTTACGTCTATCAGCCAATCAGAGACGGTGCTATACAGTAGTGATTTCCAGCGCAGCTGTGACGCTTGGAACGCCAAAGCTTGGAGTTTTGCTAATTTCTAATTTTGAATAGATGCTAAAGTTCCAGATTTTACATGTGCCACATTTTACTATTAATCCATCGTCCCCTTATTGATTTTCGAACTTCTCCCAAATTCCCGTTCAAATTAATTGTTGTCTTCTGAGTCCTGACCAGAATTCTGTGTGCTTTTGAGGCTGCGATTTGTAGGCTAACCTCATCCCAACTGCAACGCCGTCGCCAATTCGGACGGAGACCAACCAACCAAGCCAACCAATTGTTGTCTTCCCCGTCTGCACCGGAATGGCCTCCACAAATCCGACTTCATCAGCCATTCCCCAAGAGGGTGGACGGACGGACGGCAGCGTCGTCAGTTGTATGCAACAGGCATTGACCAGCGGCGATTTCAGCGATGTCCAGTTTGCCGTTAGACAACTGGCCCAGTGACGATCTTTAATGCTCACAAGTAATTCTCCACTCATCCATCGCTTCCTTGAGATTTTCAAAATTTTATTTATGTTTTTGGTGTTTGTAGGAATTTTCTGAGTATGCGCAGCTCCGTGTTTCGTACCATGTTCTATGGAAGCATGCTCAGCATAAGCTCCCATCGAGATTCCGGATTTCATTCCCGACGCGTTTGCTAACTTGCTCAGGTACTTAGTAGCTAGCAATTATTTCGGACTATTTGGTGTTGTATTGCTGTTGTACGTGCGCTTTCCAGCTTCATGTACACGGATAAAGCGGAGAACCTGAACACCGACAACGTCATCCTCACGATGAACTGCGCTGATAAGCATGATTTTGCGCCGTTGGTCCGGGTTTGTCTGGAGATGATTCATAGCCAGCTGAGCGTCGCCAACTGTTTGCCAGTCTTGGAACAGGTTCGTACCTGTAAATTCCTGTAACATAACAGTAGATAGAGAAAAGATGAGCGACTTGCATGACAACCAGGAAGTTGCAGGCACTCCACTGGCATGCGGACGCTGTCGCGGAGAAATGCTTCAGTTTGGTGGATAAGGAAAGCAGCGCGGTTCTCAAGTCGAAAGAGTTCACGGCGATCAGTCAGGGTACACTGCAGGTTATTCTGCAGCGTAATACGCTATCTGTTGTGGAACATGCCATTTACTTGGCTGTTGAACGGTAGTATATCAGTATGTACATGGATATCTCTTACCCTTGAAACTCCCAACTTTGATAGCGTATCAATTACATGGTTTTGTTGTGCGGCGGGGGCACTTGTGCCGATACTTGAAGGAGTTCAGTGGAAGATGTGCTTGGTCTGAGTTTTTATCATTAAGCATGGTTGTAGATGGGCTACCGAAGCCTGCCGTCGCAACGACTTGAAGCCGTCCGCTGTCCATCGTCGCCAAATGCTGGGAGATACCTGTACCTGGTTCGGTTTCCTTTGCTGAGTGCTGCGGAGCTGGCTGACGGTCCGGCCAAGGTTAGGTTCAATTATATTTAATTTCTCCCGACGCCTTGTACAGTAATCTACGTGCAGCGCAAAGCAGTACATACTTGTGTTCTTCTCCTGGCAGTGGCCTGCTGACCAGTCCTAGCTTCAATCTTGTACCAGAATGCCGCAGTGAAACCGTCACTGCCATTTCCACTGAATGTCGTGAAAATCAAAATGGCCTGATATCAACCGATTTTCAAGTAGGTGATGAAGTGTTCGTTAAGCGCGTAATTCCAAAAACGTTTAGAGGTGACGGTGAAATTCTGTCTACGGTGAGCGCCTGGCAGGTCAGCCGTCATTACTGGGATGCGTCAATCGAAATTGGTGTTTACGTGGCGTAAAAGTGGCCGGGAAGGCATCGCAGTGCCAAAAGATGTCATCCGCGTGGAGGATGTTACGATCAGCGATGAGTCTTTGCAAGAAAACAAGCGGTTCAAGGATACAAACCTGGCAAAGGGATGTATTTCTACGTGTATAATGAAAATAATGATTAGTCAACACTGCATTGTCTGAGCTTGATGTCTGATTTATCAGGCGTAATTTGTAGAAACAAGTTTGATGTTCGCTGTTTTTTTTTAGACAATTATTGTAATAATACGGTATTCCTGAAGTTTCCTTATAAAGTTTGAAGTGCCTTTATTATTGAAAGAGAGTTTGTTCATATGTGGATTGCAACTGCTAAGTGAGCAGCAACCAATGCCAGCCACAGCCGCTGAAAACACATAACATACAGAAATTTCCGGATGGTACTGTAATGTTCAACACGACGATGTTTGGTATTTAAAGGCTGAGCGTGGCATTGAGTAGTGTCCCGGTGGAGCAGCTCGCGGCGTTTGCCTGAAGAAAACTTTCGACCGCAATCGCAGCTGATGTATCTTCGGCACAGGAAGCACTTTCTGGCTTCTGTGATTCGCGACTTTACTTTACGTAATTCTTTACTAGTCAAAGGAGATTTTTCCCCAGAAACTTTGTTCCGAGTTCCATTTCGTGACGCTTCTAATAAACAGAAAGAACTTTTTGCGCTTTGTTAATATGACAAGCTAGCACATACAGTGCAGCACGCACATCGGATGGCGGAGATGACAGCTAAAAAAAGGTCGAAAGTCAAATACCGATGCAACGGTTGTGTTATCATAGCAGGCTCTTGACTTGATTTCGCATACTAGCTGAATTATTTATTGAAACCTCGACATGTAAAACGAAAAACAATTCGGGCAGTGCATCAAACAGGCATCGGTGCATCATCAAACAAAGCGCAGTGCATCAAACAAAGGCATCAGACTTCATCAACAAGAGAAAA
>NW_026570673.1:0-19746 GCF_019649055.1 Paramacrobiotus metropolitanus | reverse complement strand
TCGATAATAGTAATGTAGATGATGCACAGTCGGTATTGTGACTTATTGTATGTAGTCTAGATATATTGTACACTAAACGGTACAACAGTATTTAATACAGAAACTTCCCAGCCATTCAACCCAGTGGAATTCCTAAAGGCTGATTATGCAACCTATGTATAATCGTGCACTTGCAAGCTCTCATAACAGTTCTTCGGTTTAAATCCAATGGCAGCGTCATTTTAAACAGGTGATGAAGTGTTAAATGTCCGTAACTGCGTGAGCAACTTTTTCATATCGCAAAACTTACCAGGGCCTGGCTTCTCCTTCAGAAAAATTTACTTTTTTGTTCTAATACAGATTTGGTATTGGTAATAATATAAAAAGTAATTTCACCGGCAATGGTCCAGTGGGCGTACCCGAAAGAAATTTAATCATTTATTACATACCGTATGTATTGTCAGTGTAATGCAGTGTACATATGAGAAGATGACGGTAGCGTATTTCAGCACTCCTTGTACTTGCTGTCGTAAGCCGCCTGGAGTTTGACGTTGTGGCTAGACATGGTGCTTACGTACCGCGCCAGATTTAGCCATATGTACTGCCGTAACGTCACACTCCAGCCGGGTGACGGCAGCGATACAGGAGATTACTGAAATGCGCTACCGTAAGTCCGTCACCCTCTCGTATTCGGATATTCCCATACTTCTGGTTACTGTATACTATTGAAAATTATGCTCCGAGGCGCGGCTGCCGTATTTTCTGATATCACTGCAGATTTGCCCCTTGACTGATTTTTAATTTCTAACGGCTGCTTACAATATAACATTTTCAGAAAATTTATAAGTGTCTATATGCGCAGGCTTGATGTAACATGCCGCGCTATGGCTTGATGTTATTTCACACAATTTTATTGGGCAATAGCCGCCAAGATAACAATGGTGGAGGTCAATTACATTTGGGTAAGCGTTGCGCGTCGGGTAACGGGAAAACGCGTAAAAAATGTGACGTAACAGCGTGTAACCAAGCAAACATTCTGATTCGCAGTCACAAAATCTGGGATGGGTTTTCAGCTTACTTGTCCGCGTAAGCGTTGCGCTTCGACGTCGACGCGCAACCATTACCCAAACTATTTACACACTCGACTCACACCGATCAACAAATTTTTGAATTTTGGAAGAATTATATTCTAGTTGTTGCTTAACGTACACTTGCAGAATTATTTCTCCATAAAGTTGTTGTGTTGTTTACGCCCCTTCTATCTATTTATGCCATCAGCATATCGAGATCGCATTGCTGAACACAAGCGCTGTGCATTGTAATTATTTCTTGATCACGTACTGTGCCATTATGAAATCTCCTAAGAGGACGTCTCCCGCGAAGAAAAAGCGACGACCCATAAAACCGAAGGTTGCCAATGGAGATCCGCTGCCAGCTCAAGCTCTTGCAGATGCCTCTAAAACTAAACCCACGCTCCAGAAACGCGAACGCCGTAGTTGGAGCGGCTTGCCGGAGAAGCTCTTAGTGGAGTGGCTTGCTACCCCCGGAAACTATTTAACATACAAGTGCGCAAACGAAAACAAAGATGGCCAGATGAAAGGGAAATCTAAAGTGGATATATGCAAGGGAATCGTCGATTTTTTTCAGTCGAACGGAGTAAATGATCGCACTTGGCAGGTGGTGAAAGATAAGATTACTGCGCTAGAAAATGGATGGAGAAAAGCCAATCTTATCCTTGATCAGACGGGTGAAGGCGATGATTACGACGAAAAGCTGGATCGTGACGGCAAGCTGAAGATCGTTAAAATCAAAGGTATGAATATGTTCAGTTAATACGAAGTTTAAACTGCCTAGAAAAATTCAAAAAATTTATTTTGTCATTGAAAAAATAAATCTCGATAATAATAAAAATCGGTGCTACAATATATTCATATTTTTTTTACGGAAGGAAAATTCAGTATTTTAATTTTTTATTTAAATGTAGTATTTACAGATTATCTATATTTAATTTTTACAGATTATTTGTATTATTGCATTCTCTGTAATAACCCTGCAGTTATCTTGCAGAACGAGTATTGCACACGTGCAAATTCTGGGATGAACTCGACCCCGTATTTTCTGAAAGGCCAGGCAATGTACCGCCGTACGTGGGCAACACCACCGAAACCGTGGAAAATGCTTTGGAGTTGATGTTCCCGGCACACTGCGAAACTGTGGATAATGAAAGCGAGGAGGGCGAAGAACAGCCGCCGGTAGATCAAGTCGAACAGCCGCTGCAAGTAAATGGGTACGGTCTCACGGAAGATGAAATACAACTAATCAACGATCAACGCGGTGGAGTTTCTCGCACCTGGAAAGACCGCAAGCTAGATGGGGAAGTACTTTCGGACGACAGTGCTGACGTAACTAGCGTGGGGAAAAGTGCTGTTAAGCGCCAAAAAGTGGATTTGAAATTGAGCAAGAAGGCCAGACAAAAGCAGAGAGATCCGATTGAAGTCTTAGCTGAACTGGATGAAAAAAAAACAGCGCGTTTCGAAAAAGCTCAACAGCTCCACGAAGAGAAAAACAAATTACGAAGCGAGATTGAATATCGTCAGCTCGCACTGCAAGAGGAACAGATGAACATGCAAAAGGAGCAGCAACTTCGGCAACTAGAAATTCAACAAGCCGAACTGCAAATGCGAAAAGAACAACAGGAAAGGCAAGCTGAATATCAAAAAGAAGAGCTGGCCGTACGCAGGTTGGAAGCGGAAAACCGACGTATGGAACTGGAACTTCAGATGATACGTGCGAAAGCGAGCCAGAATAACTAGTAGAAAATTTAAGATACTCTTGAACTGTAGGAGTAGGTTTCAGAAGCGATGCGAATGCGGTTACGTTATAACAATTTCACCTCGCGAGGTGGTTTCGCGTACCGTATCAGTAAGGGTGGCAACTGCTTACAGCCAACCTCGTGACGTTAAGCAACCGAACTCGTTAAAATTTGAAACTCTCTTTAGCTTTACCAGCTGTCGCGCTTTGTTTAGCCTAATGCGCGCACTAGTATTATGATATTATTCTGACTTCATAAGAATGTGGTCTCCGGCACCACAATTTAATTATATTTCCAGACGATTAAATATCTACGTTTCTTTCTTAATTATGTAATGACCGAGCTAATAATACATAATTTCTGATAAAATCCCGCTTCTCTTTTCCAGCTTGTGTGTCGTCCATATCGATGTTAATTCCGACCGCACTTGCGTCTTCTTCATCATCTCTGTCGTCATCATTTTCGTTCCACAGCGGGTCATAGTAGTCTTCCAGCAATAAATTGTGAAGAATAATACATGCGCGAGTCCATAATACCGCTCTAGTGTGGTCCAGCTTTTTCGTCATTAAAGTTCTTATTCCCACACGCATGTAGGTAGTTGTACAATTCCAGCTGACTCCACAGGACCGCACCTACACCAGCTGTTTTTTTATATACTGGAATTATATAAGGCTTGCATCCATAAGCGCTGTCAACTAAAATGTATTCGTCTCCAACGAAAAAACGTTCAGGATGCTTTCCCATGTCTGATTCTCTGAAAACTCTGTCATCGTGCACCGATCCCGGAAATCCGCAATTGGCAAAAATAAATCGACGAGAGGCATCACATACCGCAAATGTGTTTAGTGCGTACCGCCGCTTTCTCGTAAAATAATCGTCACCATGAAAAGCTGGCTTATTTTCCAAAATAACGTGAAACCCATCTCCAAAACCGATGCAGTGGGGGAAATCGTATTGCTCGTTTATGGCATGCTTGATTTCTCGCTTTGCTGCTATTGTCGGCCACTTCACTACGTCTTTCTCCAGTGACAATAAAGCACAGATCACGCGCCGTGTATACAGTAGAGCTGTCCCAGAGCTAATTCCGAATTTTCGTGACACCATACCTTTTGATCCAGCATTTCCAAAAGTGCCAAAGCGATGAAGGGCAACAATTAGCTGTTCTTGTGGACTGGCCTGTGGTTTCTCAGTCGCTGAGGTGAACAAGGGATGGTTTTCGATTAACGACGCAATTCTTAAAAACGCATCTCTGGACATCCGCGATTCCTGGCGCAGGCTGTCTTCGTCCAAAGCAGGCATAGTGTGCTCAAGGAAAAATCTGCTTTTAGGAATTCGTTGTCGGCTTAGGTAACGACGGCTTTCCAGGCATATTTTAAATTTCAACAGAAAAACTGCATCATCGTCTTCTGACTCAAACACATCCGAATCAGATTCGCTGTCACTACTTTCGATTTCCAGAAAACGATCTTCCGCCGCATCAGTGATTAAATCTTCAGCCTTCAGACTGATAATTCTTTTGTTACACAGGTTAAGAAATCTCCGTTTTCTTGTCGGTGCCATATCAGAAAGTTAACAAAAGATGATATTTTGTTGCAAACTCGTAATCAATTAATTCAAAATAGATTAATGTTTTTCGTATGGAAAAAAGATTCATTTTGTAGCCTGTACCACAAACGCGTTTGCTTGAAACGTAACTTTTTTACACTTTGATGGTCAATTCCTACCCTGGCATGTAAACTTACTCGTCTTCTTATTTGTTATTTCATTTTTTGCTGACTCATTCATCGTTTTTTACGCGTCGCTCCGTCACCCGTCGCGCAACGCTTACCCAAATGTAATTGACCTCCACCAATGATTGCAAGCGCCGGTACACTACGTGAAAGTTAAAATTTAAACATTAAAAACAACCAAAATCTCTATCTTCTCTTGGGTTAAAAGGTAACGTGCTCAAAACAGCCGTAGCATTTCCTTTTACAACGGCGAGACTAAAACGCTGCTTAATGAAAGCAGTAGAACGCGCTTCTCCAGTTAAGTCTCGAATTTTACGACCCATGAAATACAACAGTTCACTGAAAGCGGGGCCAAATACTCCCAACGTTTCAATCACTAAAGGGTAAAAAAAGTTTCCATTTTCCACAAACCAATATGTCCGGCGCTTAGCATTTTCTGCGAGCTGAGCCACGTATCCAGCTTTCTTCGAGCTGCCGGTGACATGCGAGTCTGCGACCGTACACCAACTGGTTACATCCCACACCAGCAGTTTCCCTTGGCGGACAGGGATTAGCGTCATGCCGTCGGGCCTTTTTCCGTTCACACTTGATAAGCCGGTCGGTTCTAGCTGACAAGGAAAACCGGCGCTTTCGCAACAATTCTTAGCAATAATGTTCATTTCTTTATGCCGCGCCCATCGTCCCTTGGTTGACTTATTGCAGGATAACCCGTGATGTCCGTTAGTTTCTACTTGAGTGCCGCACGCAACGCAGTTGTGTGCCACTATAACGGGCAATCCAAACCGCAATGCGACACAAATGCTGACCTCGTCGTCTCTAAGGAACGTTCCCAGGCATGGAGCGGGCAACGCATTCAACCAGGCGCCGAAATCTCTGTCAAGTGCAGACAGCAAAACCGCCCTGTCACGTTCTTTTCCTTCTGTACACAACATTAGCATGGCAATGTCCCGCTCAATCATTGGTGCATCCCATGCGTACTGAAACGTCCGAATAAAATCAGCTGGGATCTCGAATTGCGTATGCTGTAACCAGGACTCCATAGCTGCTCTCGTTAGACACTCTTCAGTTGACTGGTAAAATTCAGAAACGATGGGCTGCACAGAGTACACCGATGCCAAAAAGGCACAGACAGCTAATGTCTCTGTGCGGCGCGTTCCCAAACCTCCCCGCCGTACTGGAAAAGACATCTGAGTCCACTGCACTTCAGAAACCTTTACATTGACCAACCGCTCAAACCCCAACCGCAGCGTGTCGTCGTATTCTTTTAGAAACTGAGGATGTTCATAACAACGTGAAGTACGCAAACCGTATAGCACTTCTGGAATGCTCAGGCAGTTTTTGAGGAGAAAATGGCTGTAATGGGCTGGCAATTTCTCCAAACGATGTACGAATTTTTTAAGTTGTTCCGTTTTACTAGCCAAAAATCCCGCGCATGCCGGCGACGTCATAGGCGCTCCTGATAAGTTGAAATTGTCCGTGGTCAGCTGTATCATGTCTGGCCAGCTGCTCAACAGTGATGTCCGGATTAATGATTCATCTTTGTCACTCGTCACAATTGGGAAAAATTCGCACTTGCTTGATGTTATTTGGCTATTGCCTGAATAAAGAGATGCAGGGCAATACTTCCATTGAAAAACAAACATAAAAATTAGTTTTTGGCCACGCCCAGTGGACCATTGCCGATGGAAATACTTTTTTAAGTAATACCAGTACCTACTCTTTCTTCAAACAAAAAACAATCAATTTTTCTGAGGCTGAGCCTCTGACCGTGCTCTGGTTAGACAATAATGGCAGCTGTATGTATGTTCTCATTTTTTTTTAAATCGACTGTTTTCAAAAAGGCTGAAAATTGTAAGAAAGCGTGGGTTGCGGTTCTTTTTTTTTGCAAAAGATAGATAACATATGATAAAAGTCCTGAACTCTCCGTTAGCCCCGGAATACAGTTTGAAACACTGATCACCTTACGCCGTGTGCTAGGGCCGTTTTCTAATCGCTGCTGAAATAAAAATTTCTTTTATTTAAATCTTGTACTGTATTTCGCCTCAAGTTGTTGTGTATCGTATGTACTTACGTTACTTATGTTGTGGTAGTGTATCATATGTACACCATGTAATTATAATGATAAATTCAACATGTGATGATGCTGTAATTAGTATTACCTAATTATATGTTTGGCGTTTCCTGTTTTGATAAAAGGACCGAAGCATATCCTTTTAAGGGAAGCAACCCTTGATCTGTAAATCCAGGTCTACATACATATATACCGTAGCTAAAAATAAGTTTTAATGCATGGTAAGTGCACGAGCATCAGCGGCAGTAACACGATCAGATTTTTATAGCTTGCACCGTCGTCTGCTTTCTAGCAGTGTAGCGGACTTTGGAGCGCGTCCTGTGTTATGGATACCAATATCAAAGTTGAGATCACAAACTGAATACTGTACACTGCACAGCAAATCAATGTATTGCCTCTTAATAATACCACCGGGTAATAAAGAGTTTGCAACAAAAACCGGGGCCGACTGATTGAAAAGCAAGATGAATAGAATTACAGAAACTTCAAAGCGGCATGGTGCGCAATTAGTCTTAATTTTGCAGTCGTGTAGGCACATTCAGTTCGCCGCGCTATGTATCTCACACAGACTGTAAATTCTTATCGTTAGTGGTTAACTTTGCTCAAATTTAGCCAAATGATTCTGCATTTCGCAGCCACCGTATGCTTTTTATCCGAGTCCAATTTTGAAACTTCGTTTTATTCGAGTTTCTCCAGTATTATAATCATCGTTATGCTTATGTTATTATTATCGTGAAACATCGTTGTTGCAGCTGTCAGGAGTGAAAAACCACAGTAAATCACCATTAATCTTAGACCTCAAGTAAAGAATTATTGTTGTTGTTTAACGTGCATGTACTAACCTCCATACGTTAAACACCAGCTGCCATAGTTCATTCACTGCCATTAAAAACCCCTGTTCAGCCATAACGTGGCATCCATTCGGATGACTGGAGCAGTACAGGGAAGGTGTATAATATGCTATCGATTTCCCCCTTTATATGTTATTTCAGTTTTCCCAATTACAGTTGCTGTTAGCTTACTACAGGAACTTTATTTTACATCGTTTATACTGTAAACTGTATTCGTTTCAATACGCTCGTATAGTCCATCTGTACCGTACAGATGGACTGGAAGCATGGAAAGACTGGAATTATTGAAATTAAGCGAGATTGTATTGTTAAAAAGGACTTTGACGGTTACCGTGTTCCATTGGCATATAAAAATAGACATTGCATTTCAGAGACAATGATGGGACAGTTTCTGAGCCACTTCTTCCCTGACAACATTGCAAGAAATGCATTTGCTACGTATGGCGCGCATATGGAAGATGGCATTAGTAAATTTGGAGATGACTTGCAACAGGCTGCTGTGGCATTACGCGGTATGGATTTAAGCTCAATCGGGTCGCAGTTTGGTCAACACCTCAAGAACGCATCCAAATCTTTTGAAAACATGCGACTTCACGGCTTGGACGCAGCCGGGCGCGACCATGGAAAGCTATTCGGTGAAAATGTTTTGCGTGCAACCGAGCTATTAACCAGTCACGGAATCAAAGTAGTTGGCCTGAAAGGAGTGGGTCGTGATTTCGGGGTAAATTTTGCTGAAAGGCTGACTGAAGTGGCAAAAATAGTGAAAGATTTTAAAATACATATCAACGGGCTCAGTAAGCTTGGCCTGGCTGAATTTGGACACAGCGTGGATAATGCTTTCTCTCATCTTGAAAGAATACGCGTGGAGGCTCAAGGTGACATCGGGCCGCGCACCTATCACGCATTGCATTCTGGATACGCCCTGGTTACTTATGGCACATATATGGTGTTTTTACTACTCATTTTGTTGGGAGTAAATGCCTTGCGGTATCATGACTTCGGACTGTACATTATTGGGGCGATCACTGTAACGGGATCCATCGCTTACTTTCGGATGTGGAATTCAGTGACTCCAGCACCTGTAGTGCAAAATCGAGCATGTTCACCCCTCGAATTAAAAGGGTTTGTATTACTGCTAGTCTGCTACCATTGTCGTGCTAATTATCTCACAGTGCTAGTTATGTCGGTATGCTCGTATGACGTGTCCTCCGCTGGGCCAGCATATCCGTTATTCGTTCTTGAGATTACCATGCTTTCACGAAAGCATCTGCAGTATGGCCGTCTGCTGTTCCTCCGTAGTCAGCAGCGATCGTTATCGGGAATCGCAGTGGCGAATCTACAGCCAGTATTAAGGGACCTACAGCGAACCATTTTGGATCGCATTATTACGAGCACATGACAACATTAGAGCAAGTTACTGCTTTATGTGGTTAAATGCACTCGCCGGTTTACTATTACAAATTACAACACGAGTACTTTTAACAAAAGCTTTGGAAACTATCAGTCATTAAGCATCAATCGACAGCGGCGGCCAGAGAGAAAATTTGGTCTAAATTCGCTCCCATCGGCGCCGTCCCCATGATCGATGCAGCATTTCCTCGCTGTATTTCGATACCGATCCGTTGGCGAAGATATTCCGTGGCTCGTTTTTCGCCGGTTTCCTGACGTATTTTCTGTCCGAATTCCGTTATTGTTCGGACAGCTTCCGGTCCGGGTGGTCCGAGCGTCTCAAAGCCCAGAGCACGGAATAGGTAGTCCTGGCCGATATCGCGATATTTCTCGATCTTGCCCTGCTCGGCCTGTGCTGCTGCTGCTCCCGCTCGTGCGGAAGTCGCGACGATGTGCGATATGGCCATTGTATTGACGCACGTTGCGTCCCATGCCAACATCCGTCCTCTCTCCCATGGTGTCAAGGTAACGCCGTCTGGGCGCTTGCTGTCTGTAGGGAAGATACCTTGTGGCTCTAGTTCGCTTTCAAAACCAGCCGATGCGAGGCTGCGCTAAGTGCGCTTCACAATGGCGTTCAGGCATTTATGCGTAGGGATTCGTCCGCGGCTTTTCTTGCAGTTTAAGCCGTGGTAACCGCGGGCATCCGCCCACTCACCGCATACACAGCGGTGTGGGGTGATGATCGGTGCTCCAAGCCGTAAACCAACGGCGATTCGTACTGCTGAGTCTGTAAGGAGGTTGCCAAGGGAGGCAGCCGGAAGCGCACCCAACCATGCGCCGTTTTCTTTCGTGCTAACACCGTTCAATCTTGCCTGTTCGGACATGTCGTTCCCAGCTACCGTTCGTAATCGTTCAACTGTGTTTTGGACAATAGGATTGTCCCATTCCTTCTGGACCGGTCGCGCGTCATGGTGTGGGAGGTCTACTTGGGTTACTTCTTGCCATTCTGCAGCAGCATCACGACAGTAGATCTGTGGTTGGAACTGGATAATTTCGGATGTTAATGGAGCCACCGAATAAGCAGAGGTCAGAAAGGCCGGAGAGGCAAGCTTTTCGACGCTTTGAATTCCGAGACCGCCTTCTCTTACTGGGAGAGATGCCTGCATCCATATGTCTTCAGTAATGTTGACATTGGTAATGCTAGTCAAGCTTTGGCGAATGATATCGTCAAATGCTTTTAACAGGGCTTTCTGTTGGTAGCATCGGCTGGCGTGCATTTTGTAGATTCAGCTTTACTGTGCCCATGCTGCATCTTAACAGGTACAGAGCCTGGAGGGCCGGTATTAGATTTAGCCCCTCCGTCATTCGGGCGGTTACCTCCGTAGCACTGACGAGTGCGCCTGCAACCGCATCATCATGAATTGGCGCACCGAGGTAATGCAGATCCTTTAGCTGGGGACAAAGCAGGTCTGGGTACGCATGAAGAAACGCGTCGTACACAGTTTGGCGTTCTTCCTCGGAGCCTCCGATAACCATCAGCTCGCATTTTGCTATATTAAGCGTTAGCCCGCGCACTTGTAGCGCCTCCTGCAGTGAGCAGAGATCGTTAAAGACATCTTCAGGGTCTCCGCCGAGCGCATCACCGTCAAGAAAACACTCTTTCAGCTTCGACTTCAGGCGTTTGTGAGGTCCAATAGTTGCAAGGCAGCACGGTAGCGGGCCTAGAGGGTCTCCTTGCTGGATGCCCGCCTGTGAAGATACACTGTACTTGCCGTGTAACAGTACTGATGGTTCACCGTAGCACTGCCACACAAACTTGTAGTACTCCGGCATGAACTCTTCGGCAGATTTAAGTGTAGTGTATGTAGTACTCGTACAAAGATTGTACGAGTATCTCGTGAAATGGATAATGGCCTATGGCTAATGTGCCGTAGCAACGGTATTGTTGTTGTCCGTTATTGTTGCCATGTCTAGTGTTTAGTTGGTTGTTTGCTGCTGTCCCGAGCGGACATAATAAAAGATTATGCCGTTCGTTCAATACATGACATTAAGTATGTAGTTTCGGTCAAGCGAATTAAAGGCGTTCTTGACATCTAGTTTAAGGAAAACCTGTGGCTTGTCCAGAATTGCAGCATCTTCGATAAAACTGCGTGCGGCATGGACAGCGGCCTCCACACCTTCTTTCGTTGCGAAACCCAGCTGGATTGGCTGCAACTCTTTATTCAAGTGACGTAACCTGAAAGTCACAATGCGGCAAAACACACGCCGCAGGCTTGTTCCCACTGCAATGGGGCGAATCCTATTATCTTTCTTCTTGAATGCAAACAAGTTTGCACCATACAGCATCGGGGTAATGTCGTGGGGTACCGCCCCCTTCAGCATTATGTTTGCAACGGCAGCCAGTGATTCACATAACTTTCTACCTAGTTCATGGTGTTTCAGACTGATCAGCTCCTTCAGATATTGCGGTCGTAATCCATCAGGGCCTGCTGCCGATCCATTTGGGAAGGCACGAACTGCTTCTGAAATTTCTGCAGCAGTAATATCAAGGGCTATCGGGGTTGCGGGTCCCCGAGGCGGGTGACGTATCGGAGGGTTTGAAGGGTGCTGCTCCTTCAACGCAGCGAAGGTCTCTGGCGTCGCGGGCAGAACCGTTTCTTCGGTGGTTAGCTGCCGTACAGCACCGCTGACATTGCCGTCCTGGAGCTTGCGGCTGACTCGCTTGCGGAGCTGCACAGGAGCGTCTGGTTCAGCTGAACGAGGAGCGCGGTCCGTCGAAGGACCCTGTATTAATTCGGGAGGACCATGGTTTTGGATGTTTTGACGGATAATATTGGGGTAAGACAGGCGTGGTCTTTGGCTTGGCGCTGTTTTGGTTGCCCAAGGGTTGCGTAACTGAAGACGAGGAGATCAGTCCAAGCTTCACTGGAGTTATTGTCCGTTACTTTCTCCAGCGTCTGCAGTAACGCTTCGGCCACTATAATGCGGGTGCTCTTCGGGATGTGATCGGAAAGATGAACTGTTTCGCGTAATCCCGCCTGGCGGGATGGGAGATCAGTTGGCACGGTGCGCTGCTGATTATTAGTCGAGGCGCTTGGTGGGGGCGGTCGAGAACGCAGCTGACGTTGTTCTGCTTTGGCGCATTCTTTCGTTTGGGTCTCAAGGTGTTTCGACAGATACAATTCACTGGAAAGGACTTTCAGGCACTTTGGGCATTGAAGGGGGTTCGTCATTGTCGTCCCTTTAATAAAGCGTTCGGCGGAGAAAGAGATCTGAATTCAGGAGATCAGAAAAGAGTACTTACACGGTGTGGAACTGTGGCGGCTCGATAACTGCGAGACAACTGCCACGACAGTCTCTGGAGAAGATCTCCAGACTAGGTCCCGCAGCCACCCTTCGGTACTGGATGAGGGAAATTTTTCATCCAGGGGCAAAAACGAACCCAGTTGGAAAAATCCGACACAAAATCATGATCAGAATTTCCATTAGGTGTCAATTAAAAACCACACAATATTACTGTGTATAAAAGGTACGGTACATACGGTGTGGTTCACATTAGAGCACATGAAAACACATTCGTATCATTAGCACATTAAAACACTAGGTGGTTACATACTGCCCTTTATTTCACATTTGCACATTTCATAAGTTCACTTGTTAGGCGAAGAAAAGCGTTTGTGAGCATTTGCTGCGCAAATTTTCCTTAATACTGCGTCAACCTTCACGCGATTCGGTATCAAGGAATTGCTGAATTCATTTTGTAAGTTGTAACCCTGGACAATTCGGTCAGAGTATACACGGATCTTCTGGTCTGGACAAAAAACTCATACCCAGTTTCTGCCTTAGGTGAAAAATTCATTTTCGAAATTCCATAAGTGGTAATTCCCACCCGGATATTTTGTTATAGATGGTAAATCATACCCAGATATTTCTGTCCTATGTGATAAATTCATATCCGCATATTCTGCCCAAGGTGTTCAGTTCATATCCAGACATTTGATTCTAGGTAGATTTCCTATCAATTCACCATAACTGCGTACACGATACACCTCGATTTCAAAAGTATTTTCTGCTTAGAATAAGTCTTGATCTTTGACTCCAACATGATTGTATGAACAGCAAAAGAATCAACAGAAACAGATTTAGCACACATCATTCCCCGTTAGGCATTATGAACGCCAAAAAAACGTGTCCTGATTATTGTCTGTCGCACGGATATCGTTGAATGTTCCGAGGCCAGCCACTTCACGCTATAATATCGATACTGATTATCCAAAGCAAAAACTAACCCGAGCGAGTGTTGCCACTGGCGTCTCGTTGTAATTCGATTACCTGATTGTGAGTCGGGTGCAGTACAAATGCTTCGATTTTACAGTGCGAGTCTGCGACCAGTGCTGTCTGTGCCCGAAATCGTGCCGTTTACCCACGGTTTTGTAGCAATAAGCAGGATACCAGTTTCAACGTTTATACGTAATACGACTATGTATTGTATTTTCACAGGTTTAGGGAGTACGGTGGAGGCATATCCAGCGCATACGGACCGTCGGCTTTGGATCTCCAGGGAGCCAACAACCCGTGCGCGCGGCCCGGTGCGGGTGGGTCAGGGCAAATGTTGCTCAGTTACCCGGTGAGGGGCCTGAGGGCATACATTTAGTACTCGTACAGTGTTTATCATTCAATACATAACTTTGCTGAGACGACAGCAAACATGGAAATTTACGACGGATGAAAGCCACGAGAAAACGCTCGTCCTCGTATTCAAATTAATTAGTACTGGTACTTTTTTCAGCACATTTTTTGAAAATCATTCTTTTTATTGCCACTTCCGACTTGGCAGCGTTCTCAACAGAAAATTTAAAGTGTCAACTGCAAATTTACACTTGATATTACTGTGATCGCAAGACGTTTTGAAAAGCTCAGGGGCAAAAGTGAACATTTTTACATTTTTCTTTCACAAGACAGTGAACACACCAAAATTTCCCTTTTCCAGGCGTTTCGCTTCTATAAATTCGTGATGCTTCCCACGGATAAAAAACACATTTTATGGCCAGTCGTTCGCGCTTTAAATACCAAGAAAGTTTGCACTGCACCGACAACAGCAAATTTTTTTCATGAAATTTGCTGCTTTTTACCGTCTAGATACTGCGACCCTTTTTGATTTTCAAACCCAGTCCCAAGCAGTTCCTATCTTTCCAGAAAAGCAGTTTGAGTAGGACCTTTTGTTCAACAGTTTATTTTGCAAGAGGATGAAATTCTTAATCTAAACATATTTTATGCTTAAAGGAAAGTGAGCGGAAAGGTTGCGAAAACCAGCAAAAAGTGTCTGGGAAAATCACATGAGTTAAGAGTTAAGAAAACCGATATAAGCCCAGGCACTTTTAGAAGATCTTGGCATCACATTGGGGGGAACAAGCCATTCATAGATTAGCAAGCGCCTCAAAGATCTGGCAAACGAGAATTCGAATCAACAAAATATGAATTCTGATTTTACTCCAACTTAAGAATTTTGCTTCGAAGCGGCAGGCCAAACTTTCATGTAAATCACCGCTGCATTCCAATCTTTATCAGCACAAGCCGGTTAGAATACATGAATTGGCAACAAATAGAGAATTATAATAACAAAATGTCTTCTAATTTATCGGCTCCTACCATCGTCCCCAGCACGGAAGCCGCGTTGCCTCGTTGTATTTCGATGACAGACGCTGACGTAAAAATTCGTGTGAGCGAGGTTCCCCGGTGTGTTGCTGTAGCCGCTTGCCGATTTCCTTTATTAAAGCTTTGCCGATTTCCTTTTTCCCCAGGGCCCGAAGGTTTCAAAGGCTAGTGCTGCAAAAATGTATCTGCCTACAAGGTACGCATAGAGTCTGGCTTTCTAGTCTTCGGCTTGGGCCGCGGCGGATCCGGCACCCGAGGAAGTGGACTTGATATGGGATGAGGCGACAGTGTCAACGCAGGTGACATCCCATGCCAGACACATACCACGTTTCCAGGCAAAGGTCGTGCATCCGTCTGGGCGACGTTCGGACGTATGGGATGTGCCACGAGGTTCGAGTTTTGCTGGAATGCCAGCCGAAACCAATGATCGGCACACAATGCTGTTCAAAGCACCGTGTCGTGCATGTCTCCCGGCCGAAAACGAGCATGACAGTCCATGGTGGCCGCATACATCTACAGGCTTGCGGCATTTGGCTTCACATATGACTGCGCCCAGCCTGAGTCCGACTGATATCTTGAGGGTGTCGTCATCTAAGAGATTTCCGATATGCGCCAACGGCAAAGCATTTAGCCAGATACCTGCTTCAGGTTTCGACTGGGCAAGGAGGCCGGCTCGGTTGGTTTCATCGTCCCGGAAGACTTCCAGCAGTGTCGACAGCGACATGTTGCAGAGCGGTACATCCCATGCGCGCTGCGACTTCAAGTAGATCGATTCCGGGAGTTCTGTCTGACCGCTTTTGGCTGCATTTGTACAGCTATCATAATATAAAAACGTTGCGCTATCAGAACGGGTACTTTATATCCCAGTCCAATATTAAAGACGGTGCATATCTATTTACAGAAATGAAACAAAAGCTATTACAAAAGTAATTTTCATAAAAACTCCAATCAAGTTCTCGGGGCATTACTCAAACTCCATTTCTCGAAAAAATCCACGACAACCGCTGTAAAGTCCAACGAACGGTCCTTGCACACCTTCTTTTTGCTGTCCGTGTTCTTCCCATCCTCGGCCAACAATGCCCGAGCTGATCTACTTTGTAATGCTGCACGACATCTGTGAACTCTTTACAGGAATACTTGGTCACATCGAATCCGCTCAGGCCCTTCGATTTCGCCGCATTCTTCGGGTTGCACCCATCCCGCTCCGCCCACCACTGCACCCACTTGGCAATATCCGGCACCGGACCGCCGTTCGCCGCTGGATCCCCGTTGTACTTGATCATGGCATCCGCTTCGCAATGGGCTTCCAGGATCACCCGTTTCTTCGGGCACCCGCTCAACTTGTTGTCGGTGCAGAGCGCCACCGCTGCCATGGCGAACGCCGCAAACCTGTCGCCATGATCGGAGCAGGCAAGGGTGTCGATGAACCCGCCACCGTTGCTCTTGCCCGACGCGTAGACCCGATTGGGATCGATGCAGTCGTTCACTTCGATGTGGGCGACAAGGTCCGTAACGAACTGCAGATCGTTGACTTTTGGATCGGCGTAGGATGCTCCTTGTTGGATCGACTTTTGGATCGGCGTGGTCGTGTATCCGGCCGGGATCAAGAAGGCCAAAACGTTTGCGCTCGTTGACAGTACTAATGTCCAGTACAGTAAGTAGTTGTTGTTTTACGCAGTAGTTGCTGCCGGCTGCGTAAACAACACCAGTAGTACTGGGTACATGTAGTACTTAATACGACCACCAGCATGCCATGCCGAGCGATACAAAAATATATTGCTCTGGAAATGCATGGATTTAGGCACCAGGTAGCTTTCTTCCATCAATATCGACGGGGACATATTGAAAACTGTAAATTCTTAGTATTGCATCATGCAGAACTAATTTCGACCAGACAAACCCGATTCACAAGTGAGCACATTCAGAGGTCCCCCGAATTGTTTGACGTAGCGGTAGTGGGACTCCTTAATCTCCGTTACGGAAACATTGAGGAAACACAGATAGGGCTCATCGAGCAAAAAGAACACCGCCGCAAGATACCACCAGTAACGATAGAGACCGCCTGCGCTGCAAGGAAACGGTCAGAGTTTCTTGAAGTCCGGGAATGGTGAGGATTGTTTCCATGTTGTACTTCATGTCGCGTGATGCATTTGCCATTTGGAAATTGGTCGACATCCGTTTGAATTCTTCAGCAGTGCTGTCATCGGCAAAGAGATATTCTTTTGAGAAATGTATCCTCAGCATGGTTGTTTCCAGTGTGTCGGTCACAGCAAAGGCTGGCGTGTCAGAAATGTCCTGGATGTCAAAGCATTTAAATTCTTCCATACCGTTCCAGGTAGTTCTTTTGACTTCGGCACTCCCGCCATCGCCATCATATTCCGTATCGAGGTGGTAGCATTCCATCTTCCATCCCAGCCATGGCTTGCCTGAAACCGGTCATACATTTATTTGTCTTATATTAAGTAGTAATACAGTGAAACGTCCCTCGTTATATATTTGAACAATCAACTTCAGCGGTTGTCCGCATGTCGCAGAAGTCAAGCGGACAGATTCGTCGTTCAAGCGACAAAAATTTCCTAGGACCAGCGAAAATTACCGCAGCAAATGAGCGTTAAGTGTTGTGTGAACTTTCAACCTGAAATTTCGATTTCAATCGAAATTGTATTGGGTCGTTATTTGGCTATATGTAACAGTTTAAAGCGTCCGGAAGTGATACGCCTCTACCAAGAGGGACCTTATGGTGCCCTAGGCGTCCCAGTGCCGGCGAAACGTCTGCTATAAATTCGGCTCGTCGTATTCGTTTCAAGCTTTAAACTGATTTTGCACAAAAAGTCTGATTTAAACATTCATATCCCAGTAAA
This sequence comes from Paramacrobiotus metropolitanus, assembly GCF_019649055.1. Lineage (NCBI taxonomy): Eukaryota > Metazoa > Tardigrada > Eutardigrada > Parachela > Macrobiotidae > Paramacrobiotus > Paramacrobiotus metropolitanus. Next base: position 2,398 of record NW_026570673.1, on the reverse strand, counting down.
AGCATGTCGTTGTCGTGTATAAGCGTTCACGCTGGTTAGGGCTCTAGAACAATCTTTACTCTTCCACGCCTGTAATGCTCAGTACGGTAGGCAGAATCTGTCTCAACTGTAACAGGAAGAATTATGATGGAACTAGGTGAAGGTTAGCAACTCGAAATCCCTCAGGAACACTACCCACAATCTCCGGTCGCAGGTTCTGTGAGGATCGGCAAAGAGCTAGGTCGATTGTGACCGCGAGCAAACCTGTATACTAAGCAATAATCCGGGAACGACTATGTACTTCCGTACGAACAAGTATTTCTGCCTCTTTATCCAATTTTCAACACAGTCCACAACTCAAGGAAATTGTAATTTGAAAACAGTCTCAAGAAAAGTGATCGTAAGACTGCATGCCGATATTAGTGAAGAACATGGACTTATATAGACTTCAGCTAGACGACATCACGTAAACCGCTAGTAAAGATAACAGCAAATCACATCATAGATTGACTAGATATATCCTTGTGTGCTGCAGGTGGAAGGCGGACAGTCAGGATCCATCAGTACGTACATCCAGGCGTGATCCTACTCCCACACGTCATCGTATGCCGAAAGTGCTCGGCTAACATCAGGATGCCGAAAGTTCCCGGCTATATATCACCAAGGACGGCCACAGCTGTACCAGATTGAAATATTTTTACCCACAACCAGGGCGAGCTCGCCCTTGGATGTACGGGTACGCCTGAATATATAAATACTTAATACCGCTCGTTGCTCGAAATCTTTCAAGTAACATTGAGGTGCTGTAGTTTAGTGATTGTGTGTAACATTTCAATCATATCAGAACAGAAACTAGAAGTGACTACTGTTAAAATCCCTTTATTTTGATTAAACCGCGCAATTCGCTTTAACCGAAACTCGACTTTCCAGCCCATTGGACTCGGTTTCCATATTTACTACCTTTTTAAAACCCTCCAGTGCTCTTCTCTTCTTTGTACTAATCGTACAGCTGCAGCATTTATTATGGAGACAACGAGCGTGACCCTCAAATTCGACTCACAATTACATGCATACCTGACCGAGCCATCCGGATCCTCTCGCATAGGTCCGATGGTGAAATAACTGCAGAACCCTTTAAGAGGCAGATGTCGACTTTAGGATTGTTCAAACAGAAAACAATAAAACAACCGTAAGCAGTGCACAACAATAGGATAAATACGAATCCTGCTCCTGAATAGTCGGGCTTTGGCTGAGTGAAAAGATAGACTGCCAGGTACACATATCCTGCGAAGCACGCGTAGAAAAGCAGTCTAACGAAAATGTGAACCCAGTGGAACTTGACCGGGCCTCGGAACAGCCTCCGTAATAAATCTGTCACGGAGAACATAAGGTTAGTGCGTGCTGTACCGCACCAGTTAGCCGTCGTTGCTCCGATTTTTGTTAACCGGCCAAGTGATTGTCCAATAATGTTCATCCATTTATCCCGAATTGTATTTCTTTGTACTTCCTCTGACGTAACATTCACTTTCTTCGGTTCGGGCGACGGTGAATCCATAGGGATTTGTAGGCAACCGTTTGTCCGCCACAATTAAAACTCTTAAACAAAGACCGAAAGAACCTCTTGGATAAGAAAGAAATAAAAAAATGCCTGGCATACGATGCAGATTGGCGGTGTATCTAACGAGCACGGCTAAACGATACGGCTTATGAAACCGTAGACCAGTTGAACACGTTGGAGGCTGTCAAAGTCTTGTTGTGACATCCGCCGCAGCAAAAGCTGCTTTTTTCTGTCAACCGTGTCGTACGGGTTGTCGGCTGCTCTGTACGAATACGCTATGGACAATAATGTCTTGTTCACTCTGATCAGTCTGATGCCTTGCTAAACTATCTGTACGTAAGAGTCTTCTGCAGGGGCTACACGAGACCTCATCGACCATGTATCATTTTTTAAGTCAAATTTGACCACGTATTAACATGGTCGATGGGGGTCTCGTGTAGCCCCTGATCTTCTGCAAACCGTAGACAAGTAAGCATGCCGGTGGATTGTACAATTTTTGTTTGTGGTCTCAGCTGACAAACGTTTTTTTCTCTTTCGACCTCATCGTACACTATGGCGGCTGCATTGAACTCTCTATCTGTGTCCGCTGTTCGAGTACTCCACGTTTCCAAACGGTAGTGGGTTTCTTACTTGTAAAACTAATTTGTACAACCGTATGTGCTAATATGCGCAATCCAGTATAACGTTCGAAGTGCGTTGAAGCTTGACGGTTCGCGCATATGTCGTCTGACGATATGCGTTAAACAATTTCATCAGTCATTGAATCATATCATTTTCAGCAGTGGTACCAATTCCTCGTTTTGTGAAGTGTGATTTAAAATCTGCATCGGCCACTCGTCACCCGACACTTTGCAGCAAGGC
>NW_026570672.1:0-20929 GCF_019649055.1 Paramacrobiotus metropolitanus | reverse complement strand
AAATCGTTAGCCGTGTCATCTCGAGAAAACAGACTATCGGTCATGTTTCATGGATGCATCACTTTCTGCCCGCGGTGGGAATTTAAGAGCGAACCGATTTTCCATTGGAAAGACTTATTTCCGTCAACGAAAACCCGCGCAACTGCAACAAGATACGAGATAATGGTACTAGTACCTAGCTAGCGCCGTTCAGATCAAGATGTTCGGGAAGTAATTATAACATTTCGCATTTCCAAATACTATTCAAGCGATGCGTATTCGGTAGTGTTCGGTATTTGCTACAGACGATTACAGTAGTTAATAGTTATTCTGCCATAAAAGGTGATTCAAAGTAATCTTCGCCATTTCGTTTTTTCATTGGCATTTCACTGTTTTTATTCACAAAATCCTGGTAAAATCCCAGTGATTTGCCAAAATTCCTTAACAGTGAAACGAACACTTCTTAATGTACACCTGCACAAAGAAGTCTTTGTTGCAAGCGTTTCAGAGCAATAAGTACTGTAAATACATACGTTTTAGCGAAAAGTGTACCCGATCAAAATAGTGAAATTTAAAAACTCAGTTTACGTTGTAACCAGTAAAAGATGAGGAAGTGCACTTTCCACAGATGTGCAGACAGTTGTCAATACGGTCTGATATAGAAGGAAAAAGCACGCAGAATGTCCAGTATCGCGTTCACTATGGCGGTGGGAATCTTGGAAATCGCCGGGCCGATGACATTCTCACACGGCTCACGCACCGGATAATTACAGAATTACAGAAGAAGATTAATTAATTACAGAAGCCAACGCGGCATGCATCGCAGTACCGACCAGCAATGTTGTCGTTCTTGCATTTGCAGTTGCCGGTCACTCCATTGCATATACCGCTACCAGCGCCTTCTGTAACTCACCAACAATCCGTACAACCGTGCGCATTCAAGTCCTACGTTCCCGGTTTGCAGCCATCGCAAGTCCGTCCCAGGACATTGGGACCGCACTGCCATTGCCCTGTGATGGCTTCACACGATGGTGTGGCAATTCGGTGGAGTAATACTGCGTTCCGCGAAGGTCACAGTCACAATTCACGCAAGCGTTGGTACCGTTCAAATACTTTACATTTGGTTTGGGCAGCGGAGTGGATCTGCAAACACCGCAAGAAAATCGTGCTAAAAGGGGACGGAGCAAAGGAAAACGGGAATGCCTAATCTGACACAGTACCGTTAGTACTTCACACTATACTGTGCTACCTGATGATCACGGTTTGCCGATGGAAAATTCTATTTCCAGCAAGATAAAACAGACCAGCCAAGTCAGACACCTCCATGCTTTGCACTGCAGCATCGTACGAGAATATTAACAGCAAATCCACTAACTATTATTCCACTATCAGAAAGTTAGCACTATCCTTGGTTTTAGAACAAGTATCACTAACGCGCCGGTATTTATATACTTATTATCTGTACATTGCAGCTTTTACAATGTCATTAGTAACGTGTAGTCTTCAGCCGACGTATCAGGCGTTTTTCATGGCGAAATCATGTTTTGCCCACGGAAATAATATGTACGCCTTTAACACCCGCACAATTTCACGTTTGATTTACATCGACTTTTCCTGTGCGCCGGCCAGGCAGTGCTAATCACGATCTCGCAATACGCCCATTTCAGGCTGTCTTACATAACATCAAGCCACTTGCGCCAAATTTTAAATTCCAATTCGAATTTCTATTTTGCAGTATCTGAATATCTTCGCTATTTGAATTTTCATGTTGGACTTTGGCCGATAATTACGATTCTAACTTTTATTACATTCCAATAAAAATTTAAAAATGCCTGGGTCGACCCGTTTTGATTTCAACGCATTCTGACACGTTCAGTGGAGTGACTGAAGCGATTTAGCAACCCCAGCAGTTTTCGAAGTGTGTACAGGTTCCTTCTTGTGATAGCAGCTATGATGTCGTGCTATCTGGAGTCGACTCCCAGATCTGCAAGAAAGGTTTCGAGATCTGCTGACTGCTGATAACTGACGGCAGTCCAGGATAATGTGGTGAAAATTTAGGTAACAACAAGGTTTCGACACAGCAGTCTAGCCCAGGTTACTCCTCGAACCCAGCAGAAGCACAACTTCGAAAGGGGTCGTCTTCAACGCTATGGCAGTCGACAATATGATGTCTTTTCAAAAAAAGTGAGATACTCTCGTGAAGATCTGGAGCAGAATCTAACTAGAGAGCATAATCGTAACGAAGGATTTCACTGTGCTGTTAGGGCGAAGTAACCGTGATAAACGCGAAAATAGTCATCCAGTTATTATCCCACATGAGCCAGATCACAGTCAGCATATTATGTAGTGGTTCCGAGGTCGACCTCGCGAGCAGTTGAAAATTTCCAAACGTGAATTGACTGAAATCTTAAAACTAACCATAGGAAATGTATGCGAAACAGCGAAACCTAATCAAAAACTTGAGCGACGTAGAAAAACCGAAACGATGAAATGCTATTGCAACAAGCGATTTAGCGCATTCAGTGACAAAACCTGTTCGGCGAGACGAATGCTGCTCGGAACAAGTGTTTTTTTACAGTCACCCTCTTGCCAGACGTCCCTTCCAGTTTTCGAAGAAAATTTATCCCAACGCTTTTATAGGAATCAATTTGTGTCGGATAACAAAAACTAACATCGTACGTCGACGGAATACGAAAACAAAATTCTGTTCTTCCGTAAATGCAAGAAACAGGAGTACATTGCTATTCCACAAGGTTCCCCCTTTTGTTTTCTAGCGTCACAACGCCAACGTTTTTAAGGAATTCTTTTACGCTGTTTTGTAGCCAATAAAATTCCCTGGGAATACATAGGTATTTAAAGAAGGTGGGATAAAAACTAAAGTTTCTGTGAATTTTGTTTGTAAGTATTTATTGCGCCTGCGCGGCAGTAGAAATTGTGCGAGTGTTAAACAGGAAAACAGCATAATACTGTAAAAACGTGTTTGTTATTGAACTGACAGCATCGTCCCGTGGATCCAAAATTTGCCGTCTAATATCATAAAACATCGACGAGACATAATCTGAACTGATTTAAATTTGCAATTGCTATATAGAAAAGGTTTATAGTTTTATCGGCTTGAGAAGTACATAGGCGAAAACTGAAAAGTATGAGAAAAGCTTGTGGCTCAGTGTATCCTAAACGCAAGTACAGGTCGGTATTTCAAAGGTACAATTGCGTACCCGGGCCGCAGCTGGGAGCGTGATATTTTGGTGCACTCAGATATGGCGGAACATGAAGAAATTTCATTTAAGTTAGCTAGATTTCTCAGTTCTTACTTCTCTTGAGTTTCTTCGGTTTCGTAGTTTCCTTGGCTGTTTTATAAAGCTTAGTGAGCTACTTATGTCATATACGAGATGTCACGCGGCCCCGCGCAAATTGCGCGGAATAAATAATGCGATGTTATTATACCAATGCTCACAGTTCTCAATAACATTTACTGAAACATTTGCCTATCCCTTTGCCTGCAGGTTGCAGCGATGATCTTAGACATGAAATACGTATTATCTCCCAAAAGTGGATACAGTTTTTCATGGCTGTCTCACATATACGGTTTCTCACATATACACGGTTGAAACAGAGATCACGCAACAAATCACTTCAGATTTCATTATACACTTTTGCTGCACGTTTGCTGTACAGTATATATAGTTACAAAATCTCAGTAAACACAACATTGCGCGTGCAAATCCCAGCTCTGCCACGTATCTTCCCGAAGCAACCTTAACTTTTATCGAAGTAAGAGACAAAACTCTAGAGAACGCTACATAGAGTTGTCCCTGAGAGGAAACAGGCTCTAATAAGTACAGCCCGAATCGTTTCAGCGTCTGACCTTGAGACTTGTTTATGGTCATCGCAAATGCTACGCTAACAGGAAACCGCTTCCGGTTGATACTAAAAGGCATAGTCGGGTCGACGTTGTTAAAACCACGCGCGGTAAAAGAACCCGCTGTCCACACATTCACCAGTCAGCATTTCCACATCTATATGATTGTCGTGAATAAATTGCACGACCATTCTGGTTCCGTTGACCAAACCGGGCTTTCCATTGAAATTCCGCAAAAGCATGACTACCGTGCCCGGTTTTAGGAGCAGCTCATGAGGTGGTAGTCCAGCAAACGGTAAACGGTGAACGAACTCCAAGGGATAATTGTTGGAATCTTCTTCGTTTTCGCTTTCAACAGTGTCAACACTGAATTATGATCGGCCCTTTCCTGGCAGCAGCTCTTTCACAAAATATTTGTGGATTTCAGCACAGTGATCGATTTTCTGCGCTAAAACTTCACAGTTTGCTAGCAGTGACACGTCGGACGGATTTATCGTCTGACCGTAAATTTCTTTGACCAACTCTGCAAGGGAGCCTTGAAACACAAAATCATCCGGCACTTGCGCCATATCGTCTTGCACTTCCGGGTTGCCTTGCAGTCGGCCTTGATATGTTACAACCAAATTTCAATGACGTAGGAATACAACTCCATTGTGCATATTATCGGTCAACCATGCCCAACTTTCGATAAAAAGCTAGAACATATGTAACAGACATTAGTTAGCACAACTCAAATTAGGTTCATACATAAAGCAATCATACTTTAACTGTTGCTTACCTAGTTCGAGTAGCCATTTACTAAACACCTGCTGCTCCGGTCCTGCGCGCTCGGGTCCTGTGTCAGTCGTCCAATGGCAATAAAGGGCCACCATGGGCTTCGCTTAATACTCTTTTCCACAATCGATGCCGGAGATCCATGTCGCACAGTCGCACTACGGGAAGCACTTGACGGAAATCTCCTCCAAAGAGCAATGCTTTACCGCCGAATGGCGTCTCTGCCCGTGTTAAATCTCTCAAAAGACGGTCAAGCGTAGATAGCTCATGTTTAGATGGGAGCTCCGTCCCATATAATAAGAGCAGCATCCAGTAACCGTTGCGCATCCAGGGAATTAGGTTTCATGCTGGGTATTGACCATTCATTTAGGATAAATGGGAATTTAAGTACAGAGTGGCAGGTGCGACCGCGTTTAAGCGACGTAGCTGCGATGCCAGTCCGCGCTACAGCTATCACTCGTTTTCTTTGACCTCGAAGTCCCCGAATATGTGCGCCAAACACTGGTACACAAAAGTTTTCCCAGTTCCACCGGTTCCATCCAATAACCATTGCTTCTGACCGGAGCTACGTTGTAGGGCCGCTAACACTTCATCAACGAACTCGATTTTTGAGCGATTATCAAAATTTCACGCCGAGGGATGCATCTGGAACACGCTTAATTGGTAGTAGTTGTTAAACAAACGACACTGACTGAGGCAAAGTCGGTTTGCAAAAATGATCTGGTAACGTTGGGACTGCTGAAGCCATTTTCTCCGGTACGCATCGCACAACCGGAAACCGCGTTTGAGAAGCTACACATCGATATCGATAGGAAGAACCGAGAAAAAAGAAACAACAAAGCCAGAACGTGATTGACTGGAAGAGAAACAGATGCAAGATACAGTGAACTGTCCGATTTCCCAAAGTGGTCCAGCATCCTATTCTAGTATTATTTGCGCAGCTTTTTAACGGTAACGAATAATTCACTGATTGGCGTCGGGGATGAAAAAGACAGTTAGTATACGAGAATCAGCCGTCAAACGTTGTTGTTCCATTGTTTATTTCCTTGTTTAACATTTAACATGTACAGAATAATTAAATGCAGAATGCAAAAGCAAAGCGTGAAGCGTGAGTATTAAATGCTGATATCTTTTAAATAGGTATTACAGGTAGTTGTATCAAAAACCAATTGAACAAATTCATTAAATGCAGAACGTCGGTAATAGAAGAAACCAGAAGTTGGAAATGAGAATGTCACACAAAAGTAGAAGTACCTAGTTACAACCTTTTGTGAGATTTCGTCATTCTCAATTCAGGAACATAGCAATTCATTACATAAGCGGCACATTTACTTTTCGTTGCATTGCTTCTTTTACAGATGTTTATTACAGTCATCTGTTCTCCACGAGCAGCTTTACCTAGTGTTGTTGTTTAAAAGCATCCGGCGGTCTAGCATTACGCAGCCATACTCCCGATAGCGGCTCGGCGTCCTGGACTTTCTGTCGCACACTGGCAGAGTTTTTCAACATTTCAGATGACAGTCATATAGTTTATATGCCCCCTGAAATGCTGAAAAATTCTACCCGACTATGAGGTAGTCTATCGTTCCACGCAGCCCGTTGTCTGCCGATCACGTCATGCTTCCTTGCATGCGCACTAAATCGTCCGAATCCCCAGTGAATGGTAGATATGTAATGACAAAAATTATGGAAAATTCTAGAGCCCACACTAGTCTGTAATCATGAGGACTAAATACATCAAAGCTGATCGAACCCGGTTTACTGTCCATTTCAGCATGGCTTTGATGCCTTTAATGCACAACTGTAAAGTAGAATAAATAGGCACGAAGCATTAAGCGATTAGATAACGAGCAGTAGTATCTGTATACATAACAATACATATATAGTATCTGTATACCTGCTCTTAGAAGATTGCATTGCTTGTGGTTGCGTTCTGTGCACATATATCACAGATAAACTAGTGTGTGCGATGCCCGGCAGGGCAGACAATGGCAGGATTTAAAAGTGGTGCAATCTCTTTTAGCGACTACATATACAGTACACTATCCATAAAACAAATCTCCTTCAGAATATTTCCTACAGAACCACACGTGGGAGCGTGGACCGATTCGGTCGAAATGCGGTAAAGCAACTGACGTACTGCACTCTTGGTACAGTTCGCTTGTGCCCTAATCTTCCGCAGTTTTCTTACTTACCAGTAATTGGTCCCTAGCATAAATATAAATATATTTACAAGTATTATAATTGCAGAATGGCTTGCCAGTCCAATCGTGCAGCGCCTGCGTGAGAAATAAAGAAATGAATCATAGTAATAAACGAAAGTTATTTAGTCCAATTAACATTAGTCATCGCATCATCGGTTGCGTGATAGCAAAAAGGTTTCAATGTTGCTAATAGCAGTGTTGGCGGAAATGACCGGTAAAGTAGAAGAGCCGCGGATCGGTGGGTTAGTGGATCTTTATAGAGGACGCAGAGCCGCGTCTGCGTCTGCCTTTCGCGGGATTATTAATCACAGCAGGAACACAGCCATTCATTACAAACGTGGTTCGAGCTTTTCGAACAATTGTTTCGTATACTCTAATGTTGTCCATAACTTACACGTAGCGTTTCACCAGTCCTGTTGCCTAAAAAACAGCCCGCGGTCTCTAGCCGTATTCAGCCTGAACTCCAGTTCAATTCAGTGTCCGGGATTTTCGATTCCCCACTTGCAGAATTTTTCCAGCGTTTCGGGTGACATGTAGTTAATCTATATAATATCATCTGAAATGCTTAAAAACTCTGCTATAGTCGATAACATTGTTTGCGCCTTTGCGGAGTGCATTCTACGGACATACTACAGATAGAACAGAGCTTCCTCCGAACGTTTCCTACGGCAGCTATCATGTTGGCTCGCGCATTGATTCGGAATAAATACGGAAAATTAGCTGGCGTAATTACTGTAATCTTGGTACAGTTCATTTCGCCCTGTAAATGCTTGCCCGGATCTTCCGCAATTTTTGTAATTTCTAATAATTGCCCTCCAGTGTACATTAAATAGAAACATATTTACAAGTATTATTATTATTATTTGGCTTGCCGGTGCTACCGTGCAGCGCCTACATGAAAAATACAGGGGTGCCGCGTCAAGTTCGGACAGGTTCTCTTAAAGATCACTCTAGGTCACACACGAACAAATTACTAGTTATTCAATTTTTTTATTATTACCGTATGTGTTAGGCATTTTTTCCACTATGGGTCGCCAGGCTGAGGGCGTGGCTTGCAATACAGCGAGGTTTAAATTACAGCCGAACAGAATAAAAATGCGGTTTGACCCAGTCGAAATGGCAAAAAAATTCAGCCTAACGATTATGTAGCCTATTGTTCCGGTCACCGAAGAGCAGCCTGTTGTCTCCTGGAAAACATTTCCCGGTTTCGAGTACCCTTATAATCAAACGCCCAAAGTAGAAATTCGCAAGAAATAATAATTTCCAGCAGAATCGAATACCGTTTATAAACAGTAGATCCCTTTTAATTTTGTCAGAACCCCCAGTCAAAAAAATACTGCAGTCACTGCAATCACTCGCAATACATATACTGTCAACGCACGGCTGCAGCGCTCCATTCTCCAATCATGATTCCGTTTCAATCACTCAGCTATCGGACTGATTGCCGGTTGGCATTTTGTAAATTTTATTGACCAAAATTCTGTAGAGTGAAAGCTGTGCCGCCTCCAATACTCTACAATCACGCAGACTAAATGCATACATCGAAGTTGACGGAGCCCATTTTATAACCTCCATTCAGCAAGATTCCGGAAGAAAAACTGTGAAGTAGAATAATAAATATATGTCCGTTTACTGTCAATACCTGAATCGCTTTCCTGGCTCGTACTCTGGATTCACCATGCACGAACACCGTGCTGCGCATTCAACGGCGTCTCCTGCATTTCCAACCGGTTAATATCATGCGATTCCTGGAAGTGTCCCCGCTTGAAGACGGCAGCGGGAATGCGAAAATCCATGGGCGCGCCTATCTGGTGGTGTATTCCTGCCAAACCACACGATCGCAATACGCCAACATCCAGGAGATAAGCGCGGTCATCGCGGTGGATAACTCGTTCACTTCCCATCCCCTGTAGGAATAATCGAGTGTAGCCGGCAGAAAGGTTGACAGGCTCACGGCTCACGGAACAAACCTTTTTGCCGGCAAAAAGGTTTGTTCCGTGAGCCGTGAGCCAGTCAACCTTTCTGACGGCTACAATCGAGCAGTCGCGCGTGTCCCCGGTACACGACCAAACGGTCGATGCGGATGCCAGCGCCATCCATGACGCTCTTCGTAGAGTCCAACACTTCATCGGCAGCAGTCGTTGTCCAGCGCGCAGTGCACTGCGTGCTTGTACGGGGGATGCAGATCGTGGGGGTTTGCAGAGAACCAGGAAATAGTCCGCTGGGCTGCTGCAACAGGTTTCGTCTTGACAGGTCTTCAGAGGCATCCAGAATCAGAATGTGGCAAAACAAGTCGCGACGGCACCTTCCGCCCATCGTCACCTGGACCGACGCCACATGCTTGAGCGGCAGCAATCTCCGGCGGCGGCAGCAAGGGGATTCAGCATTCTCCCTGGATACTATTTCCACGGATGATTGCGGCCGTCGTGAAGTCGGCTCAAGTAGCCCTCTACACGATCTCGGGTCTCCTTCGTGCGCGCTGCCTGATCGCGCGGTAAAGCAATCCCAGATTTTCCAGTACGGAACCAGCAATACTATGTCAATGGAAATCTCGGTGGGCTTCCGAAGTCGACAATCAAACGCGGCGGAGAACCGTTGCTCATCGAGGACTCTTGCAGGCCGATGACGCAGCCATGTTGGAGGAGGCCGTTAATCGCCACATCCACATTCCACGCGTACACTAATCGTTCACCATCTTCCTGTAGACTCCTCGTTATCTGTCCAACTAAAATTCTAAGACCAGCAAGAAAGAATGCCACGCTGAATTATTCCGTGTTGATGGCTAATAACGTGAGAACAAGAAAAGCAGCAAAGACAGAATCGGATGGGAGTTGCTACAGTTACGCACTGATGTTACTCTAGGGGAGCATTCGTAACCGCGCAGTGCTCACTTGTGTAACAGTGGTCCTTCACGTGTACATCGCCGCACACCTCCACCGAAATGCTAACGGCTTCAAGTAGATGACAAACTGACAGCACAGGCGGTTGGCAACAGGAAGATCTCCTAATCTTCTCTCGTAGATCCGTGCCACGCATCAGCAACACAGCGCTTTCTCCGGTTGCCTCCCCGTATTAAAAGCTTTGGGAGGCCAGATATTCCCATATTCCACCAGCCCCGACTGCTGTATGGAAATCGACAGTAACCCGCGGCGTAGTGTGGCCGTTCGCTGACTACTAAAAAAAATTCAAAAAATGATTAAAATTAAGTAATGTGAGGGCCGATAGCTTCGTCGTCATGGTTGGCCATTCGCCGTTGTGTTTTGCTGTTCTGGGGATTTCCACCCCATACTTCGGTGTGTTTACGGATCTGCAGCACAGTTGCACTGGCTGCAGAATCCATCCTCGTTAGTCTGGTGTTTGCTGCGCCACGGTGCGCATGTTAGATTTCGGCATTAAAGCCTTATCCGGGTTCGCCGCTGTTTCGCCGTTGAAAGCACGTGGGCGCCCATAAGGCCCCACGCTACAGTAACCAAACTACGTAAGCAAATCATTCACAAACAAGGAGAGTCGAAATAAAATATGAGAACGAAATACCAGTACGGATGCGTAATACTAATTTGCATTCCGGTTGGCAAGAAAACTTTGTGAAAGAATGCCCGCAAAAAAACCGGCAAGGTAATGACAACTGTTCGTGGATGCTAGGGAACTGCACCAGAGAATGATATCGCGCCGTTGGCATCTCCCCGTAGTCACATGCGAAATCAAGTGTCAACCAAACAGTCGAAACGCAAGAGGAATTGTGGCGCTGGGCTTTGTTAGCCCACTCAACTCTCCTTCGTTTTTCTTTTTTCCTTCTTTCACGGAACTTTCCGTTGTTCCCTACAGTTGGAAATTGTCTAATGCTACCTCGTTTCTCAGTTGACTCACCGGATTTTAGCATCGCACTTCTTCATACTTTATTGACCTTATTGTACAATAGTTTGCAACTGAGTTTAAGTATCTGTAATTGTTTAATAATTTATGTCAACGCGTCGAAAAATTAGTGGGCAAGTTGTAAAATATGGAATAAAAATGTATAAAGGCTTTATTAAACTGTGAGATATCATTAATTTTCTAAAACTGCTCTCGTCATGAATATACTCTGATTCAAGCGCTGATGACACCAGGTGCATCATGGATCAATACAAATTATACAATCACAAGGTGTTCATTAAAAAATAATTACGCCACAAACGGACAAATGAAACACAAAAATTACCAGCCCTAAAGCCAGTTGAATACAATAAAAAAAGGTTGAGCAAAATATATACTGTACATTGTGCCGTCCTAATCGGCCACTTCAAATTTGGACCGGTCACAACGTTTTGACAAGAAAATTAACTAGCAGACACGGTGGGTGACGCAGATGGCATCGCAGCGGATCAACTATATTACCGCGGGGAAAACACGGGGAATCGCATCCTGATGGAGGCCATCAATGTCATGCGAGAAGGGTGGGGAAACCGAGCGCCGGTGCTCATCGTTGAGAAGGGCCGAGCTCATCCGGTGAGGTTAGAGTAAGCCAGATTTAAATCCGCATCTCTTCAAAAAATTCATCGTCCAGATCACGCAGCGACCGCACTGTGGTTAGCACCTCGCTCAAGTGCAGCAGTTTTTCCTTGGCCGCGAGATCATCTTCTTTGCTCGCCGATTCCAGCAGCTCCGCGTGCGTTTCCAGCAGAGACGACAGGATGTATTTTGTCCACAAAATGTTTGTGGCAGGGCTAAACTTCTTCCAACAGTTCTTTGTTGCACGTTTCATGGCTTTGTAAACCTTGCTCTGCGCACTTCGCCCCGTGAAGAGAGCCGGATCGCGCGCCAGGTCGTTGAAGATCGCCCGGCCCTCGTCCTGAATTCTCGACAAAGTGAAATCGATCAGCCGAAGGTTCACTCCGTGTGTCGGGATCGCATAACGTTTTTCGCCCCTGTTAAAGCCCATGAATTAGTAAAAAGGCAGTTATGCTTTACTTCGAATGAACGTCTGGTGTCTTCAAAAAAGCGACCCGATACATTGCACCAAATTGGATATTAAAGTCTCCCCTTTCGTGCACCGCCAAACCCGTTTTTGCTTCTTTTTTTATAATTCTGTGGCCGGAAGATTCGTCTACAAAGGCTTGTATACTGGTTGCATCACTTGCATGTACCATGCATCGGGTCTCTTCCCGTAATACGGGCGCGGTCGTGTACCAGCCTGATACGAAGTGCGCCTATTGTGCCGCTGCGGTTATCGCCCGAATTACAAGGACAACTGTTTAGGTATGCTTTAATAACATGAGAGTTTCCCCAATTACTATCTAAATTTTGCATGGAACTCACCATTTAAAGTATGTCAGCTCAGCGTCAGTTGACTTGATGAGCACATTGGACAGGTGGGCGTCGCGATGTTCGAACTGCAGTGCATCTTCGGCGATGCTCAGACCGAGCGCCATCTGGAGCACGGCATTCCACAGTTGGCTGGTACTAGAGAACCCGAACTTCTCTAAATCCACCCCACCCTGCGCCAGGCCAATAAGGACAAAGGTTTGCGTCGGCTGGTATTCCGCTGGTAAAAGATTTTGGCTCTCAGGACCCCGTTCCTCCCGAAATAAATCGCAAGTAGCCGCGAGCTCCGTGGGATAAGGACCACAGCATATCTACACATGAACCGAATTCACTGATCATATGTGAGGCTAAGATTTTGAAACAGTCATGCTAAAAGGTATCACCATTGTCAAAAAAAAGAAACACTGAATCCCGGCAAAGTTCGCTTTCGCAAGCAAGGTACGCAATGCAGAATTAAACAGCCGTATAGTTTAAGTCTAAGTAGTTCACTCGTAATTCTAAATAATCTTTCATGCTTTTGATTACTGTATAAGTGTATATAACTAAGTATTAAGGAAAATGGCCCGGTACATAGTGTCAAAAATGGGATACATACACTAAAACTTTCGCTTGCGCGCACTCCGAATCATTATTTTGTAATACTTTATATCATTCTAAAGCTAAATGATTTGTATACATTGTTCTGAAAACCGTTCGGTATTAAAATATGGCGAAAAGTTTAAATGCATTGTTGTGTACCAAAGTCTGGTTATTATCCGATCTTCTTGAAACTTTGCTGTAAAGGCACATGACCATGAAGTTGAAAGTGAACCAATATCAGATCCATAGCATTTTTTTCCGATTTTAAAATGAATTTCAAAATTTTAAAATTCATTGTAAAATTATGGGAAAGTGCTATGGACCTGAAATTAGTTCACTTTCGACTTTATAGCCATGTGCCTTTACAGCAAAGTTTCAAGAAGATCGGATAATAACCAGACTTTGGTACACAACAATGCATTTAAACTTTTCGCCCATTTTAATACACTATCTCAGCAACCGATGTTGCGCGAACGGTTTTCAGAACAATGCATACAAATCATTTAGCTTTAGAATGACATAACGTATTACAAAATAATGATTCGGAGTGCGCGCAAGCGAAGTTTTAGCGTATGTATCCCATTTTTGACGCTATGTACCGGGCCATTTCCCTTAAGTGTATTAACTGATTGTCAGGCGGTTACTAACATACCTATTAGATATTAAATATGGATTCATGCAAACAAAGTTCTGCTTCAAACACTGCAAGCACTATTCGTATCATATGTCATTTCATATCAGTTATTTAAATACAAAGCTTTTGTTACGATGAATGCGCCTAAAACATAAAAGACTGACCTTGACAAAATGTGTGCGAACGAAAACAGGAGCGGAAAACTGCCCCTTCTCGGCTAACAGCTTCTCCGTCACCTTCAGCGATATGAGGACCTCGGAGAGCAGATCGTCGACCGTAATTTGTTTTTCCACGCCGACGTCGCGCACAATTTCTCCATCTACGGGGATAAATTTAAGGACAATATCTTCTTTGCCTCGGGTAGCACAAAACACGTCCGCGTAAGACCCCTCCCCGATTTTCCTAAAGTTCTTCATGCCCTGGCGTTTGAACAGATCCGCCGTGCAGATAATCCTCCGTGGATTGGCCAGGTCCACCATCATATCGTGGAGAGATTTCTCGCGACGATTGGGAGCGACTGGGAGGGGACGAGGGTGTTGAGGGGAGGATCGGGTAGGCTTTCCACGCTCCGCCGACTCCGCCTCAATAGCATTCTCGTTGAGCTGGGCTAGTGGACGACGCTTCCCGGTCACGACTGTACGCGCTGCAAATGAAAAGTATTTCATTTTGGCATTGACTGTTACAAAATTAACAAATAGTAAGCATAGAATAAGCGCAGCAACCTGTATTTTAATGGAGGACGCTGTTACGATAGCTGTTGTCGCTACGATACGATAGTTTTAACACTTCACATACTTGTATATTTTATTAATACTACCGATTACTACGTTTCGATCGATTACGAATCCACGCTGCTAAATACAGAACTGATGCACTTCGCAAAACACCTGTTTTACTGAACGCCATGTTTTACAGATACAAATTTGAAATTGCTATCTTTTCTGTAACCTAACTCCGTGCGTGGTAATTTATAAGATGTTTCATCATCTAAATGCTGAACACTCGCAGGATTGCAGGGAAAAATGCAAACCGACGTTGATGCTAACAATCCCGACAGAAGTACATCATTAAAACTTGTTTTTGCGGAAGCGTTTCCACAGCCTTTTCTACGAACATTTTACCCAAGAGCGTCCTAACAGTCGTGAAGTTAACTGCTGAAAAACTGCAAAAGACGCCGCATTCCTGGACAGGGATAAAGCGCTTTCGTCGCTAAGGAAATTTGACGTACATTGTAGGGATGCAGCCACAAGATCGTCTCGTGATCGACTGCAATTGTAGTTCCTCTTTTCGGCGGAATATATTAAACCTGAACATCCACTATTTGGACTTCATATTCCTTAAATCGGGTGGACAACGGTCACTTTTGGACTACTGTGGCAGCGGAAAAATTCGGCCACCATCGCGAGTGCGATGCAGCAAATCGAAAATGGTCAACAGCAAATTTTCTCCATCATCTTTGCTGCAGACACCGTTTCCGGAAAATAACTCAACGTCACTGCGGTTTTTTCTAGTTTCCTTAGAATTGAATAAGTATCTGCAAGTGTCTTCTGAACGCTTGAAAACGTTGCTTCTCTGTTTCGGCATGCTAAATTGGCTGATTTCAATAAGTTTCGATTTATCTGTGGCGCATTACATGTAACCTGCTACACCGGAAGTCAACAGGCTGCAAACCTTCACAAATGTCTAAAAGCACTGCTCCCGCCGGCTGTGCCGTTAGCGAAATTTCGAAGACCTGACCCTAACTTTCTAACGAGCAGAACTGGTATTGTTCGAGCGGCGATATACTGACAACGAAAAGCAGTGGTTTATTAAGCGCTTACCAGACGGAGAGGAAGCAGAATTCTCCACTCTTCCTGCTGCAGCACTCGCTCGCTTTCCATTCTTCACCATTGCAGCTGGGTCCTGGTGCTGGTGTTCTTGCATTCGGGCGCTACGACGAAGTGCAGGTGGAGAGGGGAGAGCAGACTGGGCCAGCTGTGATGCGCTACTTTCCGTCGGTCGTTTCAGATTCTTCACCGTGACGGCCGCTTTCTGCCTGTCATCTTGCTGTCGCTCAGTACGACGTGGGGAAGGAGAAGCAGGCTGTACCGGCGGCGCCGTGCTGCACTCTGTCGGCCGCTTCCCAACATTCCTCGCCGCTACAGCTGGAAGATTCTGCTGGTCCTTCTGCAGTCTGGCGCTTTGGCGCGGCGCTGTAACAGAAATTGCTGCAGGCCGGTCCAGAGACAACACGTCACTTCCCGAAGCTAACAAGGCCGGAGGTTGTTCTGCTGGCGGATCTGCTTTGTCCACCGCGGTTCTCCGCTTACGCCTCTGGGCGGGGACAACGTTCTGCGATGTCGAGCCATCCGAACGGCCAGTCGTAGATGCCCCTCTACGGGCGGTATGGGGAGTGACGAGGTCGGGTTGGTCCCTACCGTGTGCCGGCGGCGCAGCGAGCCCTTGAGGAAGATCCGACTTCTTGAACTTCGCCACCTGCTGTCTCGGTTTCCATGCATAGACGACCGCACCTGGGAATTCGACTGGGCGCGTCACTGCGGTCTTCTTAGGGTGCGCAGCCACGGACAGAGGCGGTTGCGGCGCTGAAGTGCCGAGAGGTACTGGGACAGGGGCAGCAGACGCATCGTGCTGCATTCGAGTGCCCCTTAAAGGACGACTAGGAGGTTGTCGCCGTTCTAAAAGCAGATAAGCAAGTCGAATTTGAAGTGCATCAAATGTATAAGTAAACGAGCAAGAAAGTGCCTAAAATTCGTGTTTGCGCATCCATAATCACTGTTACGCTATAGAATTAGAAAATCTCTATGGTAGCGTAGTTATAATTCATTCGATAACTTTTCAGTGCGTGAATGGATAACAACAAAAATATACACACAGGTTTCCAGACAAATTTTTATAAAAAATGCCTCGAAAACTACATAATGCATACATCTCGCACAGATTTTATTTTCGCAGGATAGTTTGAGAAAACATCAAAGTTTTTCATGGCTAACCGTACCTGTGGCGTTGGTGGAAACAACCACATTGACTCCTAGCGCCGGTTGCGTCGTGCCTGCTCCGATGCCCTCGCGCTGTCCGGATACCAGGTGGCTGTTCACGTCGCTTCCGCTTGGAGCGGGAGCCTTGCGGGGCAGTGAAGCGCTTTTCCCCCGAGCGCCACTGGAACCGGACACGGCGGGAGGTGGCAGCGTACTGCGAAGAGACGCACAAGAATAAGATGGGGAAGCTCCGTTGTTCCGCCAGAAGGCGTCCTTCCGTTTCTCATTCGCTTGCGCATGGCGCGCTTTCTTAATTAGCTGCTCCTTCTTTACGCGACGCTTAGGTGGGTTTAGTCGATTCCTTGGCTTAACATAAACCATTGCAGCGGTTCACTACAACACGAAATCTGGTTGACTGGTAAATAATTACTAATATCAAGATGAAATGATTGTAAACGAAATGATGAAATTAATCAAGGTCAGGGTGACACGCCCTGTAAGAAAAAGTTAAACTGCGCTTAAAGTGCTCATAAGAAAATGCAAAAGCCGCCTGATTTACAATTTCACAAAAAAACTTGTTAAGGTAAATTAATTGCAGCCTGAAATGAAAAGCCGTACAGACTCTGTATAACAAGAGTGGTGCTCTGCTTGAGAACCGTGCATCCGGTTGTCAGCTGGACAGTTAATCCGGTACTCCGCTTGAACGAATTCAGCATAGAATTTATGGTGGTGCCTTTTGTTGTAGAACAAAAGATTCTTGCAGCTCTGCAGTCGCCTGTCATTTAGTTTCTGGCTTTCCAAGAATAATTTGCACAAATCATATTGTCGGCGATACTACAGTGGATGCTCATTGACTCTGTCCCAGCTTTGCACTGAGCGCAACATTTTTAATTACGAAACGTCGGTAAGATGGCGTTACATCGCCCAATCTCCGGGTGTCGCAAAACTAAGTAAGGGTGCGGAGTTACGTCATAAGCACAAAAATCTGCTGCATGGAACTCGGAACGACGGTCGTTCTGTCAACAAAATCTAAACGAAGGATCTTTCTAGACGATTATGAACAGGAACAGCAGTATAAACGTTTAACGCGATATCTCGCGTGATTTTTTCAGCATGGTACAAAAAGCGAGCTACAAGACGGCTCTCTCTCAAATTCTAACGAGTTCGCAATCGTACCAGTTCTTATTCATCGGAATCAAAGCTGCCAGAGTCTTCGGATTACGCAACCGGTAGTCATTGTCGTCCGCGGGCGCTTCGTCACAGTTTTCCCGGCTTTTGCCTTTTTTCTCACGCAACGGCTGCCATTATTAACGTGACAACGTCTCATGATAATCGTTATATTTTTAGTGAGTAAGAAACCAGCCGTTTTTTCTCAAATCCTGGATATAAATTTGAAAACTTATTGCAATTGAATCCAAAATTCGATAAAACTGACGCAAACCCTGCCAGACCAAGAACACAATCTTCATACTTAAAATAAATTCAGAATCGGATATAGTCCGCGCAGAATGGGAAATTTTGGCACCGACGACGGTTCCACAAGCATATCCTCCCGTTTCAATCCGATGCCATTATGCACTGCAGCACAGAGACTGTTGTGGTGTTTGTAAATAGACAGAATAGTCACCTTTCTCACTTTCTTGGCCTTCTCCTCGTTGTAGGTACTTCGATTCATCTCATTGGTGGAAGCGGAAAACTATCAAGTCATGACCCATGACTAGCGTTGAATGGTGATTGCTGGCGTATACGGTTAAATATTACTTTTTTACGGGACTCATTTGGTGAACCACATGGTTTTTCCAATTATTTTTGTCTCTTTTTCTATGTACTTTCCCAACGCTACGGTAAACATCAAATGTCCTTGTTGCTGGTTTTGCGCACTACCGGAATTTTTTCGCAACACAGTTCAAAAATCCTGCTTGCACGTACATATACATCAGTAACAAGCACTTAGATTCTCCTTGCCACAGACTACAGAGCAGAGAGAGCAAACTTCCCACACCTAGAAATGCCATGTCTTTCCTCCGTCGTGATTCACAGTTACCTTACCATAGTGGCGAATTGTGCCACAGTAATTACAGTGCTCCCATAATCGATTATTCCGGTTATTCTGATCAATGTCCACAGTCTGTAATATTATTCTTACCGCAGTTAAATGTGTTCGAAAAAAGAATACGGGATCTTGTCTTTATGAGCTGTTGCGCAAGAGTACCGAAGAATCCGAAGATGGTGAGCAAAAGCGGAAACACCCGTTAAGTGTCGGGAATGCGGTTTACTGTTCGATTTTGGATTTTTTGATCCTACAGTCACTGGACACCGTCCACCATCAGCACTGCCTTTGACCTCGACCAGGACAATTTTCGACTATTCCATCCATCGAGTCACCACGGCACGCGAATGAGACAAGGTGCTGCTGCGCGATCATCGAGATCGGGATCTCCCCTGGAAGTGCATCATGGAAAAATCTTGCAAAGGGAACTAAAATTGGCTTGATGAGCTTTTCTCTGAACGGGAAATTGGAGCATCGCAAAAAAATCTGGATTTTTACTTCGGACCATCTGGATTTTTACTTCTGTGAAGCACTAAAGCAAGTCAGCTTCAGTGTCAATTATACAATATTTAAATAGGTGATCAAAAGCAGTGCGCAGTGGCCAGACAATATTTACTTTTGGTTGCAAAACCTTGACAGCTACAAAGAATTATAGGATAGAAGGACATTACGGATTTTTATGTTTTCTAGGTAGCTAAATAAGCCAAATACAGTGTCAGTCTTACGGCAAATAAATAGATGTTTGGAAGCCGTAAGCGATGGCCAGATGATATTCATTCATGGCGGCGAAATCTGGACAACGGCAAAAAATTAATAGCATAAACACTGTGGACGCTTCCGTCCACGGTTTCGTCACCAATAAAAGGGACCAATAAGCGCCGCATTTGACTGCGTAAACAGCAAAATATAATCGATTTCCGTATATGACTGTATCATGCTCGTATGTGACCGGCAAAAATGTCCCCCCGGTCCCCCCGGACATTTTTGCCGTGTCACCCTGCCACCATCTCCAAAACGGTAACCCTTTGGTCAGAATGGTGACGTGGGGAATCTACAACGGAAAGCTAATTTTCAGGGCGATCGGTGACCTTTGAAAAGCTGCCACCAGCGGTTACCACAGCGTTACCAGTCCAAAACAGCTGAGGACATCAGTCACCGAAGGGACATTATTGCCGGAACGAAATTACTAGTATCCGGCATGGGGTACATTATTGCCGGAACGAATTTAGTGGTGTTCGGCATGGGGGACATTAATGCCGAAACGAATATAATGGTGTTCGGCATGGGGGACATTATTGCCGGAACGAATTTAGTGGTGCCCGGCATGGGGGACATTATTGCCGGAACGAATTTAGTTGTGCCCGGCATGGGGGACATTATTGCCGGAACGAATTTCTTGGTGTCCGGCATGGGGGACATTATTCCCGGAACGAAATTACAGGTATCCGGCATGGGGGACATTATTGCCGGAACGAATTTAGTTGTGCCCGGCATGGGGGACATTATTGCCGGAACGAAATTACAGGTATCCGGCATGGGGGACATTATTGCCGGAACAAATTTAGTTGTGCCCGGCATGGGGGACATTATTGCCGGAACGAAATTACAGGTATCCGGCATGGGGGACATTATTGCCGGAACGAATTTAGTTGTGCCCGGCATGGGGGACATTATTGCCGGAACGAAATTACAGGTATCCGGCATGGGGGACATTATTGCCGGAACAAATTTAGTTGTGCCCGGCATGGGGGACATTATTGCCGGAACGAAATTACAGGTATCCGGCATGGGGGACCTTATTGCCGGAACGAATTTAGTTGTGCCCGGCATGGGGGACATTATTGCCGGAACGAAATTACAGGTATCCGGCATGGGGGACATTATTGCCGG
Source organism: Paramacrobiotus metropolitanus (assembly GCF_019649055.1). Classification (NCBI taxonomy): domain Eukaryota; kingdom Metazoa; phylum Tardigrada; class Eutardigrada; order Parachela; family Macrobiotidae; genus Paramacrobiotus; species Paramacrobiotus metropolitanus. Next base: position 681 of record NW_026570672.1, on the reverse strand, counting down.
AACGAATTTAGTTGTGCCCGGCATGGGGGACATTATTCCCGGAACGAAATTACAGGTATCCGGCATGGGGGACCTTATTGCCGGAACGAATTTAGTTGTGCCCGGCATGGGGGACATTATTGCCGGAACGAAATTACGGGTATCCGGCATGGGGGACATTATTGCCGGAACGAATTTAGTTGTGCCCGGCATGGGGGACATTATTCCCGGAACGAAATTACAGGTATCCGGCATGGGGGACCTTATTGCCGGAACGAATTTAGTTGTGCCCGGCATGGGGGACATTATTGCCGGAACGAAATTACAGGTATCCGGCATGGGGGACCTTATTGCCGGAACGAATTTAGTTGTGCCCGGCATGGGGGACATTATTCCCGGAACGAAATTACAGGTATCCGGCATGGGGGACCTTATTGCCGGAACGAATTTAGTTGTGCCCGGCATGGGGGACATTATTGCCGGAACGAAATTACAGGTATCCGGCATGGGGGACATTATTGCCGGAACGAAATTACAGGTATCCGGCATGGGGGACATTATTGCCGGAACGAATTTAGTTGTGCCCGGCATGGGGGACATTATTGCCGGAACGAAATTACAGGTATCCGGCATGGGGACATTATTGCCGGAACAAATTTAGTTGTGCCCGGCATGGGGACATTATTGCCGGAACGAAATTAC
>NW_026570671.1:0-21026 GCF_019649055.1 Paramacrobiotus metropolitanus | reverse complement strand
AAAACAGGATGTAAGTGTAGATATTGGCGACGCAGCTCTAATGCAATTAACGAAGGTAATTTCCAGTAGCCACACACAAATCATAACGATTGATTAATACTCCGTTTTGGTATAAAAAGTAGAACAAATACAATTCCGGAAGCGAGGATGAAAGCGATTTAAACCGGAGAAATAGGCTTTGTAATTGCCATCTCACCCTGCTTGTCCGCAATAGCCATTCTTGGAAATACTCGAATGCGCTCGTTTGCGAAACCGTCTGCTTGAACGAAGACCGGCCGTGGTGCATCCGGGTTATAGGGCGCGTATAAAATTCCGCCTACGCAGATGCTTCTTCATCTGACATCACAAGAAGCAACAATTAGCAGCGGGCAAAGATTATCCCCGCAAACTGTATCACGGATATGCAACGAGAACACAAACCAAATATCCGTTAATTTTACAAAGCAGTTCGCAACAATACATATTGGAGTTTAAGTCGATAAAGCCGACTAGAAATAACGGAGACTGAGAACTATCGTTATTATCAAGCAAAGGGAACCAAAACAGCAGGGTAATACGACGGTACCTCGCTTTGCTCGCACCGACGGAGTCTCAGAAGACGATGACTCTTCTTCTGTCAAGTCTGGGGTACCCAACTGTCTCTCCGCCTGCGTCTGCGGTTTCCTAGGTGATGGCTGGCGAATCTCAACGTCGGGGCTGGTAGGAAATGATCCCCGACGGGCACGGCGGCGAACCACAGCAGCATTGCGTCGTAAAATCGTTCGTCGCCGCTGTGCATCATATCGGCGCTGCAAAGCATTGACTACCATGCCCAACTCGTTGAAGGTTGCTGAGCTCTGCTTCACTCACCGATCCCGATGACCCAGAAGATTGCGCAGAAAACACTGGTTGCGCGGAAGTACGACGAGAGACGCGAGATCGAGTGACACGCGACGAAGAACGGGCTTCGCGCTGTCCGAGAATAACCAAAACTCAGCCCTGCTGTTGCACGACTCGGGCGCGGTGTACGAGATGAAGTCTTCCTCGCAGTCCTTTCTTCGCAGGGAGGCGACATTCTCAAAACGTAAAAGTGACAAATTAATCACATGAAAGATAGGAAAACAAAACAAGCGAATACCAGCTGTTGCAGAAAAATGGAAGGACTGAGTGCAGAAAAGCACAACAGACAATCTACACTGGCACCGACACTGGAAATCAAATTCATTGAGTATACCACCAGGCGGTTGACAGGCGACAGACTAATTTTGCGAATTTTGAAGCCACTATGATCATTTGGCGTAGAACACACAGAAGACCAATTCTCCGGGATTTGTAAATTTGCACCACAAAACCGAATTTAATAAAACATACAAATCATGACGATTAAAGAGGATATAAAAGAGAAAAGCCAGGATGAAAACACGCGGCTGGGAAATATTCAGAACACAGACGGAAACTGCGCAGTTCCGAACATTGCCTATTCAAGCGGCTATGCCGGTACAGCAGCACAGAAAATATCAGCTGTTCATTCATAAAAACAGAAGAAACCAAGAATATTTATCCTTTCACGGTGACGGGTTTCTGTTCATTTCTTACTATTGTTTCTCTTCGCCGAATTTTATTTTAATCATTTCAGATCTCCGAGCATCATGTCAGCACAGCCTGTAGACCAACTGAAGAGCCTCTACCATCGCCGGAAGCAGACGCGATTGCCCACTATGAATACTGGAAGGGACGAACTCGCGAATCAGTTCAGTTTGCCATGGCAGAGCCTCTACAGCCAAACGAAACCATCCGAGACCGTCGACAATTGGCGATGCATACGGCAGCCCACGCTTGCATCCTTGAGGCTGACATTACAGGGTATTATGTGGACATGTCATCAATCAAGAAATTCGTTGTGGAAATGCACGATGATTTCACGGAAGAACGAGTGGATTTCTTCCTCGGCGACGCTATCAACGCTGGTATCTTACTCAAGAAGATGAGCCGCGATGGACGTTTCGTGCTCGAGGTGGCCGAGGAAGTGAAAAATAACCGCGATCCAGAGACGAAGGTAATCGACACAACTAGCAAGTTTCGTCGGATGATTCGCGTAATCCTCTACCACGGTCGATACGCCATGTCGCACGAAATCCAACACTGGATCTGTACGTTCGACGTACAGTTGCAGGACGTGGACTACTGGCTGGAGCGCGGGCTGCGCCAACTGGTTAACCAGAAACATGTCGTCGTCGTCTACGGAATCTTTTCGTGGACAGCTGCATCGACCTGTGGCTACGAAGCATTCGCGGTTGCTGTCTCTGCACCACTCTGGCCCAGACCATCAGTGAGTATTTCTGTGTTTTTCGAAGTAGCATTCTTGATACTTACACTTTAAAATAGCACAGCAACGCCGCCTACTGGAAATCACGTTGTCTGCCGTAATTTAACCAAAGTGATTTAAATTGTAGATATCAAAATGGGCACCATGAAGGTTATCGTAAACGGCAAGGAGACCAACCAGCATGTCGCCGATTGCAGCTTTGGTTACGTGGGACAAGACGGGGATTTGGTTGTCGATGGCGTCATGGAGCGGCTGGACGCAATCGAGCCCGAGAAGAACAACACCACCAACGTAAATCTGGTAATCCGGGCTAGCAAAGACGGACGCATTGAGAGAGAACCAATTATCACGCTCACTCAACTAAAAGCTATGGGCGGCCGTCCTAAATATGTCCCCGATCAAAGAATACGGATACCGAAAGAAAGGCCAGAAGACCAAGGAGAAGGCCGAAAAGCCTGACAATGAAGTGAGCACTGCAAAACCGGATGCTATTAAAAAGCCCGACGCAATCGACAAATTACTAGAACAAGTCGAACGAGAGAAGGATATTATGGATAACTGCAAGGCGCTGGTAAACACGCTGAAGGCTCGAGCGACGATGGATGCTAAACATATCGCGTATATCCGTGAGGCTCTAGAACAACGTCTTGCGAACTTGAAGACTGCGAAGGAGAATCTAGATCTGGACTAAATAGCAGCGCTGTAACGTATGCGTATAATGCGTTTCCCGCGGCTGTTTGATAATTTGAATCTGATTTTCGGCCGACTTTTGTTTCTTCCGTTTAATCTTTTAATCTCACTCCTATTCGTAATTCTCATGCGTACAGATTCTCATGTTAGTCGCAAATTTTGCTGGTCGGACAGATCTTTAATTCGAGTTTAATTTTGGATTTTGTAGCATTTGAATAACCGCAATAAAATCGGTGTAACAGCATGCGCAATAGTAACAACAGTGAATTCCAGTGCAGAGTGACAAATAAACAGTTTAAAATCAATTATCACACCTGCAACCGTGAATCAAATGCTAAAACAATTTTAATATTCCGTCAAGGAGCAAGGTAACAGTCACCACAGAAAGGAAAAGAATGGAGAGAAACTCTTAACACTCGCAAAATCTGTATTCACGCAGGATTGAACCTTGCATCTAGGTGGACAACTAAATCCTGCTCTTGCCCATACGCTAGCATGGCTATACCACATTATACTTTTAATTTGGCAATCACCAAAGGCTGTACTACGAAAATCACGATGTAGTGAAAATTCACCGCTGCAGCAGCTGATAATTTTAAGATTTCACCACCATCATGATTGCAGAATTCGCGCCGACAACTGAAATATTTCCACAAGAGTGCCAACAAAATATAAAAACGAAAAAGTAGGATGTCAGAAAATGCAATTTAGTTTCAAGGGGTTTCGAACCTGAACCTTCATTGCACCTGTTGTTGTGGTTCAACAGTTCAGTGCACTACGCCACTACAATCTACGAAGTTAAACTTTAAAATTCGCTCGTCGGGAATGACCATAAAATTACCAATCTCGAAGCCAACATAATACTGCATATAAATTTAAAATATAAAACCGAAAAGAAGGTTTTAAATTAAACGGATTAACTTTTAGGATTCGAACTCTAGACTTGCGAGAAGCGGGTCGGTATGGATTCTCAGTCTAGCCACTACGCCACAAGGTACTCTACGCTAAAGCCGAGTTAGATTCAACACCGGAAGCGCCATGTCGTGTATATTTAACCCTACTGCAATAAGGCACCAAACGATTAACTCTTCATCCCACAATGGTACAAAAATGTAGGGGAGAAAAAAAAAATGTAGTTTTTTAACATGCAGCATGCAACCCTGAGATTAAGACTAGCCGTTTAGGAGGTAGAACATGAGGCGAATGGCCATCATTCATAGCCACTGAACTACAAAGTCATTCGAATACAGACAAACATACGGCCAAGTGCAATGTTAACCATTGAGTGTGTATACAATTTTACGCCCAGCTCTTTGAGTTTAATTCTGACATTCTGGGAACTGTTAACAATACTTTTCCCAAGACGAAAACAAAAATATGTGAAAAAAAAGGTAAGTTTCTTAAAATTGCAAATTAGCTGTAAGGGACTTGAACCCGCAACCGTTTCATTTCCCCATTGCTGCAGTTCAACGGTGCAAAGCACTATTCTACGCTGTTCTACGACAGTTATTTTTGAATTCGCTCGTCGGAGAGGAACGTAAAATTACAGCGGTCAACCGTAATACGTATTCGATGGTACTGTGACATTATAAAACGCAAAAAAGAAGGTTTTAAGAAATGTGCATTACTTGCAAGGGTTTCGAACCCAAGGCCCTAAATTGACCGAGTCGTAGCGGAGACAAGGCGGACAACCACTACACTACGAAGTCTCACAGCAAAACACGAAAATCCGCACGGGAAAGGCTGTACAACTATGTGCCGCTCGCTGAAAACTAATAAGGAATTAACGGTATCACACCGAATGTGTAAGTACAAACAAATGCAAAAATTCAAGCACAAAAAAGAAGGTTTTAAGAAAATGCTTTTGATTTTTAGGGATTGGAACCCAGGACCAGCAACAGGTAAACGGATTCGCCTGGTATTGTCCTCTTTACTGGACCACTCGACTACAAGAGTCATTGACAAAAATAATACTAATAACACAGCTGGCAGTACTCATTTTAACACCTCTCAACAGCGAGTCAGCCAATATTCCCCATATTAAATCCCACGAATAAGAATATAACGATTCATGAAATAAAAACGAAAAATGAGGACATTTACAAAATCGCATTTTTATGTGGACTGGAACCTCCGACCTCCAATGACGAAGCAACGGAAGCCTCTACTATACTAGCGGGGTCGCTCTACGTAAAATATTGGAAAAACGTCAGCACCGAAAGCGTACACAAACACCAGGCAATAGTGAATGTGCCAGTGAGCAATCTACCTGGGCAGCCAGCTACATAAAAAACCCGTACAACATCCTAACGAAAGTGTATCCTCGTGCGGTTATGCATTACATTGTCCAAAAATTACCAACAGACAGCACGGACGGTAACTACCTAAACTTTATTAAGGCCGCAACTCGCATAGTAACGAAACAACAAAAGTATCTTGCGGAACGAAGCGCAAAAACCATAATGTACCAGCTAAACAGTGTACAACACCTATGGCGAAACGCATCCTTGAATAACGAAGATAACTAACCGCAAAACAATAAAAATACAAGATAAAACGCTGCGCCAAATCTACAATATGAGATCTCAAAGAGGCATGAGCGTACATAAAAGAATGAAGGCAAGGAGATCATAGACGTGAAGCGATGTTTCAGGCATTCCGTACAAAATACCGAACATTCTAACAATAGTGGCGAAATCCACATCGAAAAGTCCGCCAGATAATGCCACATCAAGAAATCTTAGGAGGGAGCTTGGATACAGCCTCCTTGACGGCAATTCTGCCACGCTCAAAACGCTGCTGAGCTTCAGTGCGTTCGGCCATCTTCTGCGCCACTATCTGCGTCCATGCCGAGACACGGTTCTCCAGCGCCTGCTTGGCCGCGTTCTTCTTCTCCGAAGCTGGAGGAGTCATCGTGATTTGACAAATAACCACAGTATCACAGATTGCACACATAAACTTAAGGCAGCGGAATCAGCGGAATAAAATCACGGTAATTGTAAATGATTAAATTAAAATAAAAATTCATAATGGGATACATTCAGGATAGGAGTTTGACAGCCGCCCATACTGGCGACCGCATACTTCGTAACCAGCGAAGTCGATTAAATGAGAGTGCCACCCGGCGGTAGGTCCGCCGTCAGCTCATTACACCGGAATTAATGCGTATGCTGCATGTAGCGATAGATATCCGAACTTCACACTTTTTAATTCCGAAACTGAATATTTGACACTCTTTAACACCAGAAAAATTATACGACATCATCAGCAAAATTATGACCATAAGGCCGTCGTATAATTACAATTCACAAAAAAGAGAGCCTTTAACCGATAGGCTCCTATCACAACTCCATCGAGAACATTCGATTTAAACATTGAAAAGTGCAGCGTCTTGAAAATTATTCCAGATTAGACGCACTGCATACAGATTAATTAATGCACGGAAGAATGACATCAGCAGGAGTTTAAACCAAAGACCTATACAATTTCAAATCATCCCACCGCAGCTTAGAAATACATGCGGCCAACAGCAAAAGTGCTTACATCCGATAGGGAAAACGAATCCCGCGCAGAGGGTGACGCTGCACAACTATGCGCTTACGCTTCTTCTTCGGTTTCTGGTCAGTACCGAAATCTTCATCCACCCACAGCATATCCGCAGGCAAGAATTCCATCGGATCCTTAAAATCCAGCTTGTGCTCTGCCCACCAGTCATCCACATCTAAGTCTGGCTCTTTCCAGTCCTCCAGATTGCCAGATCCCCAGATATTTGGAACAGGCTCATCGTCCAAAGTGTACAACATACGGCCGCATGAACCTGGGCCATTATTTTCACACTCCACACAACAGAGCTCTTCCTCCATCACACGCTTGTTGTGTTCTAGCATGCGCTGATGACGCTCACGCGAAGTTTCCGGCGGGTTAAATAGGGATGGCAAACCACATTCCTTCCGCAGACGTTCAGATGCTTCACGTCGAACTGGAGTGTCGGGATACAGAATAAACCCGATCTTCAAGTAATACATCTGCGACTCCGACTGGCGGATGTTCCCAATCTCTAAAGCCACCTGAGCCTCGAAATCCAATGGCTCGGGTTCTACAAAATTCAAAGCCATGATTTCCGAATTAGAGAGCCTGCACAGTTCTCTGATAGAAATATATGGAGCATCCAGCGAACGCCAAAAGTGCACAAACTCGAAAATGTGTTCTTGGTTCGCCAGAACATAAGCAACAGAGTCAGAAAATCTCACGAACTTACGGCGCTTCCGCTCGTCCTGCTCCGCACAGATCATACGCCCGCGCTCTGATTTATAAAATTCCATGTCCATTGTATGAAAGAGGAGAGATTAAAACCAGAACAAATGACGACAAAAGTCTGTAGAATTTAAAAGCCGCAGCTAAAAATGTAAAAAGCAAGACTAAACAGGAAAACCGCTGACACACCGCAGCTGAGCAGACCGGAAACAGCTGTGCACTATGTGACTGCCACTGCCCTAAAATTTAGTAACATACGGGCGGTTGCCATGGTATCAATTGTTTACATGTTCAAACGTGAAGGCTTTACATTTTTAAACCGTCATTTGTGTGTTAAAATCGTTTTCCGTCGGATTGTCCGCCAAATTCTGATTTTAAACAACCGGAGAAGTCTATTTTAACTGATTTATTACTGAACAGCCAAGTTTGCGTTCCAGAGAATGAGTGGTAAGCTAATTCGTAGAATAGCTGCACATTGCACAGGCTGTAAAAATAACGTTAAAGAGCTAATTGTAAACGGAAAACAGATTCTGTACAGGATTCTATGAACTTAGAATAACATGCCCAACACTAAAGGTAATGCTCTTCCGTAAAACGAAAAATACAGAGGCTAAATAAGAGAGCACTAAAACAGGGCTGTGATTGCAGGGAAAATCCTCATTACACCGCAGCGCCCATGTTATCGTCGTCATCACGGCGTGGACGGTGGCGTTTGGCGATCGAAGCATCCAGCTTACCCGGGCCACGCTTTTCCTGTCCTTCATGTAACAGCCAACGACTTTGTTGCAATTGCTGCTGTTGTTGGGATGACGAGCGCGGGTCCGCTGCATTCAGACGATCAAAATAACGCTGCTCTGCTTCCAAGCGGTGATCCTCATCAATATTGGAAACCAATTCCTCGATATGCTGATTATACGCGTCCACGAGCGTAACAACGGCACCATGGTCTCCCGTTTCCCCCGGGACATAATCCAACGCAGTGAGAAACTCGACAGGATTGCGCACCACATTGATGCCGAAGTTCCGACGGAGTTCACACACAATTTGCCCGATGAGCCATCCTTGTCGGAAATCCACACGCAGGTAACGTAACAATGCATAGTGTGCATCCTTTGACAAATCTAGAGTGTGAACAAAGCGGTTATATTTGTCCACCGTCATCTCCGATCCATTATGGTAAATCTTGCCGCGGAAACGCAATCGAGTGTCAGGATGGAGCTCCACATAATCTCTGTCCGGATTGTAGGGACAATTAATCAAACCAGATGGGGGAATGTAACTCTTTCCTCCACGAGCATAGTCATGTGGAGACGGACGAAGGCCACAATCCACCATGAGATGGGACCATTCAAATGTTGGTTCAGGCCATCCAACATGAGGATCGGGGTACATTGGCGGCTGGACTTCGGCCGAGACATCTGCCAAAACCTGCACCAAATCCTCCGAGGAACTCGTAGTATCCTCATGCATGAAGGAATGGTGTGCTGGCACTTTCGGGCGATACATTATCAGGGATTGTTAGGCGTAAAATCAGTGTAGAAAAGGAGCAACCTCGCACAAGACCAAGAGCGAATTAATGAATGAAACTGATTTTTGCAGGTATAAATCGCATTTGCGGCCAGCTAAAAGCGGCTTTCCTATGCAGTTGATATGCAAAAGAGCAACGAACGCTACTACGTCATCGCGGACTGTCCAATGGCGAATGCACACCGACAACCTGTACGTACAAACAGTTTGGGAATTTTCCAGGCAATTTAATGCAGTAGAGAGTAAAAATTTCAATCCTCAGAGTTCAAAAATAAAATAAAATAAAATAAATGTACAAATTTACACGGCCGCTCGGCCTTTTAATCCAGATTACATAAGGTACAAACTCGGCAAAATTTCGCTAAATCAGACTTCATCTCAGGCCAGAAAAACCGAAGGTGTTTATATAAGTAATCATATGGCGAAATGGTACTGCCATACTTGTGAAGCAACCGACGGTGTACAGATTCAACTAATATTTTACGCCATTGAAACGGAATCAGAATTTTAGGGATTCTTTTCTGGATATCCTCTCTTTCGCCGTAATGGCAAATAATGCCTTTTATTTTCAGCACTAAAGGAAGATGCCAGGCCGCGTATGCAGATTCCTCGAGTACAATCTCCATCAACAACGGCGTCCCACAACATCATGTCACTGCACTCCATCTGGCGATACCTCCAGAATTCCTGCTTATCAAGGGCGTCATCGGATATTACACCTTGTGGCCAGAACTGCTCAATTGGGCGTGCCCAAGCCGGGCAGGTAGAATCTTCTGTTCTGGGACACTGAAGGTATTGCGCCGGCCCAATCTCCATTGCGTTACAGGTAATTGGCGAAGTATCACTGGCCACCGGGGCAACTAGTTCAGATTGGCCCCTCCCGGCTGGGATACGTTCAGAATAGCCGGTTCTCTATCATTTGTGGCCATGCGCTTTTTAGCATCAGCCGACGGGTCTCTTTACGCTTTTTGTCGTTGCTCTGATTAATAAGTCTTTCCACAGGTTTCACCACACGCCCGGAGCGGGTTTTAAGTAATGGAACTTTCTCCATCTGGTTATCCAGATATTCAGCGTACTCAGCATCAAGGCGCGACGATGCTGAATCAACGGATGGAATCACCGGCGGCGGCGCGGGCGCCTCAACTAACTCATCAGGGCATTCCTTTCTCCACACAATCGAGCAACTTCGGTAAGTGCTCGTCTTGCAGAATAGTGTCAACGTCGCGAAAATTATAGGGTTTTAACCGGCTGACATGGACAGTGTCAACTTTGACATTCCGCGCCTGTTACTTTTTACTACATAATGCACTGGCCCTGACTGACGCACAATTTCCCATCCAGCAGTCCAACGGGGCATAAGGGATGGATTCTTCCCCACTTTCCGATGAAGTACATATACCAAAACTTGATCTCCCGGTTTATACGATACATGTGAAATATTGGCATCATATCTAATTTTATCTTTAAGTTTATGACGAAACTCTTCAGCATTCACTAAATCCAAGGCCTCACCAAGGCCGCGCTGCATCTGCTGTACATATACATGGGCAGGAATCACAAAATCCTCTTCGAATGGCAGGAAGTTATTTATCGGTAAGCGCATCTCGGTGCCGTGCATCATGAAGAATGGTGAGCGGCCCGTTCGCTCCACAACCTTACTGTTAAAGGCAGCACAAAGTGCTGGGAGGAATATGTCCCAGTCACTTTGCTGCTCGTTCACATACTTCGCTAGCGCCTTTTTGATTTCCCCTACACGTTTTTCGACCAGCCCATTACCCTGTTGGTGGCCTGACGCCGTCGGTGCGTGAGCAACACCCGCGAGAGCGAGAAGCTCCCGAAACATCTCAGACATGAAATTACTGCCGCGGTCTGAGGTGATGTGTACAGGCATGCCAAAGACTGTGAGAATGCGGCGATAAAAGAACAACGCCAATGTGGCAGCATCATTTCTCTCAACTGCCTCCGCGACTATATATTTGCTCCCGTAATCTACTGCAATAATTATGTTTTTGTTTCCAGATTCCGTCGTTGGGAGGGCCGGAGCAACGTCGATTGCCCAAACTAACCGAGGAGGAACCGTGGGATTGGACTGGAGAGCACCGGCCGGTGCCATAGCAAGAGGATTTTGTGCAAGGCACGCCGGGCACGAAGCACAGTAACTTTTAACAGACTCAAACATACGAGGCCAATAAAAATACTTGTACATCCTTTTATAGGTGGCCAGGACGCCCAAGTGTGCTGCTAACGGGGAATCATGGTTATCCTGAAGGAACTGAAGCCGCCAGTGAACAGGTACATACATGCAATAATAGATCTTCCGGTTTAATTCGAACTTATAATAAACAACGCCCTGTTTCACTACAAATTTATTTAGGTGTAATTTCTCGTGGTCTGACATCTTTTCCTTTCTATTTTCTAGGAGCAGCCGCCATCTGACAATTCGCGCATCGCGAGACTGCTCTTCAGCCCAGTATGAAGCCTTATCGTCAGTAATCAACTTCTGCACCTTATCCTCATCAAAAGCTTTCATGTCCTCCTCTGGAATGGCTTTAACTTCGGCCGACATCATCTCGAAGCGGATATCCACATAGTCTCTCTCCAGGATAGCGAAACAACACTCGATCATCGCGGCATCACCGGCGAAGGGGTGGGTTTGCCTATAGTCAAATTCGATATCCGAATCGTCGGAGTCGGGTTCCGGTTGCTCTCCTGGATTTCTACTCAAGGCGTCGGCAATTACATTCTCTTTGCCAGGTATCTGAACTGGTTTAGTGTTGAACTGCTGGATATACAACGCCCAGCGCCCAAGGCGGCCAGCGGCATCGCGCATATTATTTAAAAACACTAACGCTTGGTGATCTGTTTGTACTTCGAACTGATAGTCGGAAAGATAGTGTTTCCATTTCTTGAGAGCGCAAATAACTGCATAGGCCTCAAGCTCGGTAGGGAAGTAGAGCCTTTTCTGTGTTTCAGTCAACTTTCGGCTTAGATACGCGATAGGACGCCAGTTTGTCGGCACATCCGTCGGTTTATCCTTGGGACATTGCATAAGAACTGCACCCACAGCAATAGTACTGGCATCGACGATAACTCGCGACAAAGCCTCTGGGTCATAACGGGCCAAGACCGGCGCCGTCACCAAGGCCTCCTTCAATTGTTCCACAGACCTACACTGATCCGTTCCCCATTCAAAGGTAACTTTTTTAGGAATCAACTTTTGAAGCGGCTCAGCGATCTCTTGAAAATTCTTAATAAATTGGCGGTAATATCCTACCATACCTAGGAAACGCAGTATATCTTTTTTGTCTTTAATAGGACCGAATTCCTTAACCGCCTGGATCTTCTCTGGATCAGTACTGATACCGAACTGGTCAACCGTGTGACCCAGGAACGTTATTGAATTTACAAATAATTCTGTCTTTTCAGGATTAATGGTCCAGCCGCATTCCTGGAGCCGCAAAAAGAGCTCCTGTAAGTCTCGCATATGATCAGCCAGGTTTTTACTGAAGACAATAATGTCATCAATAAAAACTAATACGTTCCTCCACTTCATGTTCGCAAGCGTCAAATCCATGGCGCGCTGGAAAGCCGAAGGCGCGTCCTTCATCCCAAAAGGTAAGACTTTGTATTGAAACGTGAACTCTTCGCCAACCATTGTTGTTTTACACCGGTCTTCCGGTTTTATTTTTATTTGCCAAAAGCCACTCTTTAAATCAATTTTGCTAAAAACCGTAGCTTTATCGAGGGCATTTAATATATCGTCAACTCTGGGAAGCGGGTAACTGCTGCCCATTAATCTTTCGTTAAGCTTACGGAAATCCACGGTTAAACGCCGGGATTTATCCTTCTTCTTCACTATGCAGATGGGACTGCCCCACGCCGAATTTGTTGGCTCAATGATACCGTCTTTAATCATTTCTTGGGTTTTAGCCTGGAGCCATTTGCGGTCTTCAAACAATGTCCGATACGGAGGGGTTCTGACCGGCAAACTCGTACCAGTGTCCACTGAATGCTCATATATGGTACAACAACCCACAGGACGCGCTTTAGTCGGTAAGACCGATTTTGCCTGATAAAATATAGCCTTTAATTCCTCCTTGCTGGGACAGATATCACCAACTTTGATTTTTGCAAAAGTTTCTTCGGTTTCAGGATCAACGACACTAACGGCAGGTGGCGGCAACTGCATGGCCACACATTCATGGACTTTCTCCGGCACTGCAATGCCACCAATTGCCTCTTGACAATTCTCCTGGAACTCCGGCGAGTCCATCTGATAGACCGCATCGACGAGCGCGACTTCGCCAAGGTTAGTTTCTTCGTTTAAAACCAGCGGTTTGTCAGAAACGTTAACAACGCAGACTCGGCAATTACCATACTCATTTAACGTTAAGACGCCATCGAGTAATACGGCGTTTTTATTTGACTCTGGTATTTTTCCTTCGTAGAGAAACGGCTGGGTGTACAGGTATTCGTCCTGAAATTCCATGAACTGTTCGTCAGACATCGACGTCGTTGCACGAATAATTCCCTGTGAATGGGGCTGAATTATAACCGGCGAGGCTGGAAACAGCTCCATTTTAAAACAGTCAATTGGACCGGGTTCAGGCTCGAAGCGGTAAATATCCTGTTCTACCGAATTAACTTCAACCTGTGCTTGTGCCTGTTTCAGATGGGCGTCCCTGTACGCGAGCTCGATGACATCCTTCGAATACACGCATGCCGGGATATCCGTGGATTCCCGGACGTCCTGAGACCGTTTGGGCAAATTTTTAGCCACCGGCTGTTGCAACACCGGTGCCGGCTGCACCGTCTCAGCTGACATTTGGCTTGCCGCCTCTCTTTCTGCATATTCCCGCCGAATTCTGCGGCTGTAACTGGACTTTTTACGCCTAGGAGAATTCCTTCCCGAACATTCCGGTGATGATTCGTAGTTTCCCACGGTGGGTTGTACTGGATTAACGGCTGCAGATTCGCTCAATGCTTTTTGTCTCTGAATGTCATTCCAGATTTCCCACTGTTCATTAATATTAATTTTTGTCGCAACATCGTAGGTCGCTCTGACATCCTCCGAAACGAACTCAGACGGCTTCGGCGGCGGTGAGTTACTAATCATTTGAGAATTTATTTCTCTTTGCTTCTCCGCCTGTTTATCTTCATAGGAGACCGGACACGGGCCGATGTTAATGGGTTTCATACAATCTGCAGGAACAAAGCTACCGTTTTCAAATTCACCTGCTGGTGCCGGGTTATCCACGGAAAAGGTAACCTTACGTTTTCCTGTAGCTTTCTGTGCGTTTAATTGCTCCGTGCGTTTCAAGGTTTCAAAATGCCGGCGATCATTAATCGAGTTTCGACACACGTCGCAGTTCTTCTCGTACCGTTCAATTTCTATTATACAGTCCGGCCAGTAAAATAATTTCACCAAGTACGGATATAGCTTTTCATGCCGGCCATACGCTTGCTTATGAATTAAAATTTCGTGGAAGCAGGCAATTAATTTCTGTCGCCATTGGTGCGGCACATAAATTCTTGGGCAAGCACCAGAATGATCAGGTACTCTACATAAAATCCCTTCGCATATTACGAATCTGTTAATCTCGTACTTGGTAAAATTCGTATTAGCGTGCGACGGCTTCTTGTACATTTTGTACCACATCCGGCTATCAACACACTGCTGTTGAGTTTCGCGCCAGAACTGCGGATCACGGAATCTTTTTTCTGAAGGAAACAGCTGTTTATCCTGTGGCCTGTCCATCGGTGTCATCCATTTCTTCAACTCTGGATTGCGTGCCATATAAGACGGATAGTCGTGGATTTCATCGACGTCTCTGCGGTCGCGCTCAACCGGTATAACATTAAGCAATTTGTTATCCATGCTAAGACATTCGACCACCTTCGCTGATTTTTCCATGACACCCATGTAGAGATATTTTGCCGCAGGATGCTGCTTCAGCACTGCGTCCACCGACGAAATCTGAATCGGAAGTTGCAGGGAGTCGTCACCCCCACGAACTTGACTGGAGCCAGAGTTAGGCGCGGAACTGACCGATGACGAAGACGAGGTAATCGGGTTGCCTGCCGGTGACGGCTGAACAACTTTTTCCTTTTTAATTGGCGGCTGGGAAGACGCCTGTTCTCTCCCCCACGAACTTGACTGCATATTATTTACAATTGTTTCACCGCCTCCCCCACGAACTTGATTCGGTTCTGGGTTTTTCTCCACTTTAATTTCTTGTTTAATTGCAGGACGAACAGGTTCATCCGCGACGGAAGCTGCTCTCGGGAGATATTGACGAATCATCTCCTGTACTACACTACGCACAAACTCTTCATCACGCTGATCGGATCCCTTTTTAATCGGGGCTAGCTGGACTGGTATAGTTTCTTTAACTTCCGTTTTCACCGGGGCATCAACCACTTTTGTCACTGGTGGCGACGGGACTGGACGCGGCCACTCCTGCTTAGCCTTTTGTAAGTGCAGAATACAAATTTCTGGATCAGCCTTTGCTAGAATTAAATGAGCTGACTCATACGGTACGAATTTTGCTTCTTTAGCGACACCGATGCGCTCTGTCAACATCAACGCAGGGATTGCAGGAGACGGCTTAACTCCCGCAGGAATTAATGGATCAAAATCGTGAGAGCGGATGACATCCGACATCAAGTGAGTTTCACGACGTAAGAATGCCGGTGCATTAGGCTGCCTACGCGAGAGACGCCAAGTCATCGTGTTCATATCTAGTATAAAAGGCTTTGTAGCTAAAAAGTCTAAACCTAAAACAACGTGGTCCCTATCGAAAGTGGAACTCACAAGCATTGCGTGCTCAAAAGCCATCCCAAATTCGTGGATTGTGACCACTACCGACAACGGCTCAATCAGCTGTCTCCCTTGGTAAGCTGTATGTACAACCCTGCCTTTAATGTGATCAGGACAGCGGTGAATATTTAATTTTAAATCTTTAGCCATTTTGAGAGACATGACTGAAATGCTAGACCCAGTATCTAGCATGGTTTTTACTTTCTGATAATTTATGTCAATTACAGAATACCAAGCCTGGGCATCCAGCGTCGGCAACAGGCACACGTGATCCGCTAGAGGGTACTGCGAAAAGTCCTGGACTTCCATTTTGTTACACTGGGGCGTCGGCGAAGACAAACCAGCCGGTAAGTCCAACTCCATCATGTTAATCTGCTGCTGCGGGTTATTGTAGCGTGCCAATAATTCTGCGGATGGCTCATACTGGCGGGGAAGTACAAATTGATTCGTACAACCAGCTGCAGGATGAAGACCATGACAGCGGAAGCAAATTTCGACTCCGCGATTTGTTCGCCATTTATCCTTCAGGATATTTCGTTCATCAAACGGAGGCTGACTACCGGCCTGTTGATTTTGCCGGTAATTCTGGTTATTTTGCTGACGATTATTGTTGTTGTTATAGCCACTTCGTCCGCGATAATTAGTATTATTATTTCGGTAATTTCCACGATTATTACCGCCATCATAATTATTGTTATTCGCAGGGCCATTCTGTTGGTACTGTGGATCAAAATTCTGTACCGGTTGTTGGAATTGCGGCTGCATAACCGGCATCATTGGATTCATCATTTGAACTGGGACAGGCATAGGAGCCTGCATAGGAATTGGTTGAGGGAAAGTCTGCGCAAATTGCACCGGGTGTTGTTGCTCAACATATTGTGGCTGTTGGAACACCGGGACAGGGACAAACTGCGGCTGGGGGACATTCAGGACAGGCTGCACAGGAACCACCGAATTCTGCGGCTGAGGAATCACTGTCTCCGTGTACGAACGTGAATATCCTCCGCGATTGTTGCCATAATTTCCGCGGCCTCCCCGGTTCGAATAATAATTTCCTCTCTGCGACGAGCCACCGCGGCCGCCTCGATTTTCATAATTCGAATTATTATTATTATTGCCGGCACTTCTGGGCTCCGCAGGAGCATTTCTCTGAGTTGATTCAGGTGTCTTCTTATCTTTATTCATGCGCTTCCATAACTTTTCGCATTCCTGTAACTTCTTCTCAAATTCCGCATAATTTTTAGGTGCCGCATTATAAATTTCACGGAACCATGCCGGTCGATGCTCCTGTACGCCATCAAGGAGTGCTTCCACCTGCTCTTCATCCGATGTTTTTAGTTCCTCAAACCATGGGAGGAAACTATCCAGGTAAGCACGAACTGGTTCATAAAATTCTAATTTGCGATTATTCATTTTCCTACGAATGTCGGCCTTAGACAGCGAGCCGTTAAAGTGCTCTACAATAGCGGGCTTAAAGAAATCAGACCATGATTTGCCTTTATTATCTTTCCAAAATTTTTCAAACCATTGAAAAGACGGACCGGTGAATGCACCGATTACTCTGCGACACGTTGTTTCATCATTCCAGTTATTCGTGGCTCTACATTGTTCAACATTCATGAGCCATCTTTGAATTTTTTCTGGATGAGCATCGTCAAAGGCAAGGAGCTTCATGCCAACTACCGTTTTATCGCTGTCCTTTTCCACAAATTTCGCTAAAAGCTCAACAACGCTTTCTTGTGTAAGCGTCGTTCTATCCGAAATTTGGGTCTGTTTATTTAGCCATTCCTCCAGCTGAGGATTTCTGGACATAGACTCATTGCTGGTCGTACTACTGGGGCGACGGTGTTCATCCTCCATTAGGGCATCATCCATCAGTTCATTTTCTGTATCAGAACTGTCTCTGTTTTCTGTTCCTCGCATCTGGCGACTAGATTCGTCAGCTGTTCTTTTCAGAATTTGTTGGCGTAAGTCTGTTGAGCCATTTTTCCTCTGTTTGGCAGGTGCCGTTTCCCTTGGAATTTGACTTTCTGACGATGAACGCAGCATAGTCTGACCCTCCGAGAATTCGACTCGTGATTCCTGCCTAGGCCTGCGTAAGATGCCAGCCGGATTACTGCCAGTAGCTAAGGGCTGATCCACGTATGACGAGAAATTTTGGGGATTAAATGGTGTGAAAGCGGGAGGGCGTAATACATCTCCAGATGCTACCGGCGCTTCCCTTTGAAAGTATCCTTCACCGCCGCCAAGAACAGCATCTGTATTTCGAAGCCGACGAAGTTCGTCAAACGCTTGCTTTAGATCCACTTCCATCTTGGTAAGTTGATCTTGTTTTTCATGCCATTCCCTTCGGCATTGCGCATTTTCTTCATACAGTCGATTACACCTTTCAGACTTTTCATATGCGTCAGCCTGTGCTGTATTTTTCGCTTGAATCGCGTTCTCACAATTATCACATCTTTTATCCTTTTTCGAATCTTTTAATTCCTTTTGGGCCTTTTGAACATTCTCTCGCTCTGTAATCAACAGACCCTGCAGTCTCTCAATTTCCTTTTGGGACGCATCATCCTTTTCCTTGGGAATATGCATCGGGCCGACCGAAGACTTGTTATTCAGCTGCACTCTTGCTTGTGTGAGTTCACGCTGTAGAGAGTCTTCCGCATCTTTAGCCCGCTTCTTTTCATCATCCAAATCTTTGGTAAGTTTCGTGACCAGGTTCTGCGCATCCGTCAAATTTTTATTAGTTAATTTATGCGCATCTTTCTCAGAATTACAATCTTTCTGAGCTTTCGAGAGCTTTTGGTTCAAATCAGTTATTTGTTTCGTTAAATCCGGTGCTGGTTGTGCACTGAGGCCATCAATCGTAGCTTTCGCGTTTGAAAGATCTCTCTGGGCATCTTCCAACTGTTTTTCAAAATTACGATTCGTGTCTTTTAAAGTATCGCGCTCATCTTGCATTGCAATAAATGCGGCCTCCGCATTTCTGTTGGCTTGTCTTAGACTGTGCAAATTATCATTCGCAATACGTATTTCATTAGCCAATCTATCATTTTCTATTTGTTCATTTTCAAATTTAACACGCATCTCATTGAAATCGTTTTGGAATTTCAATTTTTCGTTTCGTTCCGCATCTACACGAGCGTCTAAAGACATTGTATTACCCATTTCATCTACTTTTGTTTTTGTAGATGCGATGAGCGTGCGGAGACTTTGGATCAATACGGGCATAGTTTGCCGAACTATCAAGCCCACATCCTGGTCAGTTTCTGCCGCAGCTAACTGCTCATCGACTTCCCTAGCTTGAGTAAGGAAGTCCTCATCTGGTTGCTCAAAATCTTTTTCTGACACAAAACTGTGTAATTTTAACTGTGCCGGGTGGAATGTCATTGTTCCACCACGAATACTTTTGCTTGCTCTTGTTTCTGATCCCTCGGATATGTCTGCTTTATCCGCAGCCGCCAACGCTGTCAAATTATTGTCCGACTGGGAAGACTGAGGTTCTGTTTGGCTCTCAGCCACACTTGGAGTTTCCGATATGGGTTCATCCAATATCGCACCGGATGCCTGAGCTGGAATTCTCTCCTTGGCACCGCGCGTGACGCGCTCATTTGCTGCCTGTTTTTTTGGAGTTTTTCCGGTTGCTTTTGACGCTGTGAGTGCAGCTTGGGCCGCCTCTCTGCGTCTATTCAAATCTTCCGTATATTCTGGCAGCCACCTGTTTGCATCCTGCAAGGCAGCTTTAAACTGCTCATCAGTAATGTCCAGGTAAGCTTCAGGGATACATCCCTCGTACTCAATCCAAGGTTTAAAATGTGCTGGTAATCTCGTTTTGGAATTTAAGTACCGCCTGATTTCCTGGTAATCAATCCATGACTTTCCACAGAATGCATCTTGTGCTTCTGGTGGTTCGACATTAAGAGCGATGTACATTAAATTCAACGGGATTTCTTTTGCGTTAAATTTGAACCTTGTCTGAGCTCTCGATCCATCGTACGCCCCAATAATCACTTTGTTATCTGGGATCTTACGCGGTGGTGGGCGATTTCTAGGAATCGAACCGCCCGACATTTCTGCTTTTTATTTTAAATAACCTTTGCGGCTATTTAAAATAATACTTACAGTAGCGATTGTGCTACTGATTCCGACAAATACCGTTATTGCTATTGTGCAATAACAATCACTTCCCAATCCTCCTTTAAGGTTTGAATTGTTCCGTGATAATTAAATAACAGCCGACCTTTGCGGTTTCGACTGTAACAACTTCCTAAAATTACGCTGCTGCACTTTGCGTGCTACAGTATTTTTAGAATTCACAGGTCAATCACCGTTTGCCGGTGTTTACCTTTTCACGGTCAACTCTCTCTAGCTGCTGATTTTGGCTACCGCTTGCGGCTTGCCTTTATCAGTCTGCTGGAGATCGTTATCTCACCTGGCCACTGACAATGGCTCGGTGCTTACTATCTGCTCTATCTGCAGGCCAGGTACACTGACACTGCAGACTACGCTTTATTCGCCGCGGTTACTGCTTTGCGCAGACAACCCGGAAATTACCCACACAGTACTAGTTTATTTAGCACAGCCGACCTTTAAGGTTTCGACTGTTTATTCCTACGGTCCAATTTAATTAAATTTAATTTAATTGGCGAGGAAGCTCACCAGTGAGGAAGCTCACAATTGCGAGGAAGCTCGCTACAAATAAATTAACTAGGCCAGATCAGGAACGCTGACCTCCTTCGGCGTACCTTTGCGGTTCGACGCCTTTCTGAACGGACCACTTTTACCAGTAAATTACCATCAAACTTTCCACCAATAATTTTCTGTTACATCGGGAAAATTAAAAGACACCGGCGGGCGCCATGTCGTGTATAAGCGTTCACGCCGATTAAGGCTCCATGAACAATCTTTACTCTTCCACGCCTGTAATGCTCAATCGGTAGGCACTCGTACTCTCAAACTGTAACAGAAGAACTATGGTGGAAATAAGACAAACGATTCAGGAACAAGAGAATCAGGAATCCCTCAGGAACACTCCAACTACGACATCCGGTCGCGAGTCCTGTGTGGATCGGCAAGAGCTAGGACGATTGTGTCACGAGCAAACCTGTATACTAAGCGATAATCCGGGAACAATTATGCACTTCAGTAGGAACAAGTATTGCTGCCTCTTTATCCAATTCACATCACAGTTCACAACACTAGGAAATCGTAATTAGAAAGCAGTCTCAGAAGTAAATCTCAGACTACCGATACCGATATTAGGCACCACAAGAACTTATATAGACTTCGCGTTATGACATCATATACATCGCTAGTAAAAGAGAACAGCAAATCACAGCATTGATTGACTAGATTATCCGTTGTGTTGCAGGTGGAAGGCGGACAGTCAGCATCCGTACGTACATCCGGCGTATGATCCTACTCCCATACGTC